>NC_080715.1:42056652-42061652 GCF_019097595.1 Hemibagrus wyckioides | reverse complement strand
ATATGCAAATGGGCTAAATCATAGATTATAGGAGTCAGTGGGACGGAATGAGACAAAAACACCGCAGGACTCACAGCACAGTCTACATCTACAACAAGAAACACTAAGGTATGCAAGCCAGCTCTCACTCTCCACGTAAAAGAGTCGACTCAAAGAGCCGATTCATTCCAGAATGACGCTTCGCTAATTTTTCCCACAGGAGCTATTCCCTCACAGGACCAGCCTCGCGCCCAGAGAGACACAATCCGCTGCCATGGAGTCAGCGCTCAGGGACCTGCACCCGGAACTCTCCCAGCATGGGGCGCTTCTTCCTTTTCGTTCCTGGAGCATCACTTCTTTTCACTAGGAACTAGATACCTGCTAAAATACACTTAATTATAGAGTCTGTGTGCTGGAAGAAAGAATTGCTGGATCATTTTGGATAGAGTCGGAATGTTTCAATTAATCACGACGACCTCGTTTTGGATCTGATGATCACGGGAAAAATATAGAGCGGTGACAAGGATACCTCTGTATTAGCTTCTTTAACCACACACATACACACACACACACACACATAGTATTCTTACCATTCATGACTGCAGGTGGGACTCGAGTGTCTTCTGTTCAGCTGGCTAGCTAACACTCATCTGCAGAGAGAGAGAGAGAGAGAGGGAGAGAGAGAGATTAGGGATGCTGGCATGACTTTACACTGAGAGAGGGAATCAGCAGGCGAAAATAAAATAATGGTAAAATAGTAGCTGTGTGTTTGTGAGAGAGAGAGAGAGAGAGAGAGACAGATGGATAAAAGTGAGTGGACTAAACTGGGAATTGACTAACCTTTCAGGGATCAAAGGAATGACAGCAGACAGAGAAGAAAAGACACTGTGACAGGAATGCCACTGACACTAGATACCCACAATCCTCTAAGCCCTCCTTTCTCTCCTTCACTGCATTTTTTTAAAAGCATTTATCTTGATTTTCACACACACACACACACACACACACACAGACACACACACACACACACAGACAGACAGACACACACACACACAGACACACACACACACACACACACACACACACACACAGACACACACACACACACACACAGACAGACACACACACACACACACAGACAGACACACACACACACAGACAGACACACACAAACACAGACACACACACACACAGACACACACACACACACAGACACACACACACACAGACACACACACAGACACACACACAGACACACACAGACAGACACACACACACAGACACACAGACACACACACAGACACACAGACACACACACAGACAGACACACACACAGACAGACACAGACACACAGACACACACACACACACACACAGACACACACACAGACACACAGACACACACACAGACAGACACACACACAGACACACACACACACAGACAGACACAGACACACAGACACACACACACACACACACACAGACACAGACACACACTGCGTTGATCAAGTCATTCATCTCTGCCATCTTTGGGCATATGGATTTTTAAAAAAGTGACCCACTTGTCTTTATTTCTTCACCACCATGCTGATGATGGATGGATGGATGGTTGGTTGCATGGGAAGAGGGATGGATGGATGGATGGATAGGAAGAGTGATACATGGATGGATGGATGGATGGATGGATGGATGAATGGGAAAAGTGATGGATGGATGGATGGATGGATGGATGGATAGATGGATGAATGGGAAAAGTGATGGATGGATGGATGGATGGATGGATAGATGGATGAATGGGAAAAGTGATGGATGGATGGATGGGTGGGAGGGAAGAGTGATGGATGGATGAATGGATGGATGAATGGATGGATGGATGGATGGATAATAATGTTTTCATTTTGCACAAATACACCCACTGTTCTAAATATTTACCCCAGATGTAGTTGTCAGAAATGCCCTGGGCAACACCTATCCCTGTCCATTTAACCTCCTGATAATTCTTGTTCTGTTATACTACACAGTTCCCAGTATCCAAGAAAGACTAAATGAAATCACATACTCCTGTAATAATAAATATCTCTGTGCTGTAATTTAGAATTCTAATGAATCTGTTGATGCTGTTTATTTATCTGAACAGGAGTTAAGCCCTGCCTCCTCTGTTGTTTTTCTTGTTTTGTTTGTTTGTTTGTTTACTGGATTGTTAATTACTGGATTTAACCAGTCATATTAATTTATGCAAACATGTCTGCTTTGCTTCTTCAAGCTAGACTAAAAGGTGGAATGCTGTACATATTCATAAGTCCTATTAAGCGCTGACCACATGGCGGCCATCTTGGAGAAGCCTCAGGGTGGACCAGCCTCCTGTTTGCTTTTTTTTTAAACAGCGAGATGTTTAAAACACAGATTGAAAGATTTTTTGTGTGTTGTTTTGTTTGTGGCTCTGATAAGAACAGCAAAAAAGTTGTTCAGTGACTGTACAAAACTGTTTCTATATTATATTTGTGGTCATCATCAGTCCAGACCCGAACAAAACGTGAAGGATTTTATCCTCTGAATTATATTCATCATGCTCTTTTCTTTTTTCTTATCAGATCTTCTCTGGAATGCTGATGTTTAGGATGCAGCTCTTTGTTCCTCTGCAGCTCAAAGCACTGTGAGGAACAGGAAATTGCATCATTCACAGTTTCCTGTTTAGAAATTCATGGCTAACGAGGTTCAAGTGCCTGTGATCAGAGAAGAGTACGCTACGTTCCCTCTCTCTTCAGCTGATGGAGGAGTGGACTTTGCTCTGTACACTCTAGGGTGAGGTGAGGGCTTGAGCGGAGGTAATCTGAGCCACATCCTTGTTTCTCAGGTTATAAATGTACCTTTGATCCTGTACACACATTGTATGTGCTCACTGAAGGGAACGCTGGCATTTCACCATTCAGACAAAAACAATTTCACACTCTGACGCTCCACAAACACACGACTTTCCAAATCGCCCTGTTCAGTGTCCCAGTCACACTTACTGGGTTTATTTTGCACTCACTTTTGGTATATTGTTAATATAAACATGGACAAAAGGACACTAAAATCTGCTGAAGCTCATCCTTCTCAGCACATAGTGTGTCAGGAGGCGTGACCTAAATTTCTGAAGACCTGTATGGTTAAAGGAGTAAAGAGCAATGGATGGATGGTAAAGAGTGGTAGATGAATGGATAGATGTAAAGAGCAATGGATGGTAACGAGTAGATGGAGGGATGGATGGAAAGAGTGATGGATAAATGGTAAAGAACAATGGATGGATTGATAAATGGTAAAGAGTTATAAATGGATGGATGGATTGATAAATGGATGGATGGAGGGATGTGTTACAGAATATGGATGGATGTAATGAGCAATAGATGGATGGATGGATGAATAGATGGGATGTGTTACAGAATATGGATGGATATGAAGAGCAATAAATGGATGGATGGATGAATAGATGGATGGATTGAGGGATGTGTTATAGAATATGAATGGATGGATTGGAAAAGGGATGGATGGATGGATGGATTGGAAGAGTGATGGATGGATGGATGGATGGATGGGAAGAGTGATAAATGGATGGATAGAGGAATGGATGGGAAGAGTGATAAATGGATGGATGGATGGATGGATGGGAAGAGTGATGGATGGATGGATGGATGGGAAGAGTGATAAATGGATGGATGGAGGGATGGATGGGAAGAGTGATAAATGGATGGATGGATGGGAAAAGAAGTAGATAGATAGATGGATGTAGAGTGATGGATGGATGGATGGATGGATGGGTCGAGTGATGGATGGATGGATGGATGGATGGATGGATGGATGGAAAGAGTGATAAATGGATGGATGGAGGGATGGATGGGAAGAGTGATAAATGGATGGATGGATGGGAAAAGTAGTAGATAGATAGATGGATGTAGAGTGATGGATGGATGGATGGATGGATTTATGGATGGATGGATAGGAAGAGTGATGGATAGATGGTAATGAGCAGTGGACATATGGATGGATGGACGGATGGATGGATGGATAGATGGATAAAGAGAGAGCAGCAGCTGTAAATAGACTCCTCTGTCCATTGTTCTGAGTTTTGGCCAGACAGAAGAGGCTTTACATCTGAAAGCTTACACACACACACACACACACACACACACAAAACAATAAATCAGACTCTCTCTCTCTCTCTCTCTCTCTTTTCCATACACAAAAATTGTTGTTAGAGAAACTACAATGCTTTTCATTTCATTTTTTTGTCATTTCATTTACTTATTTATTATTCCTTTGATTTTTACCACAATACAGCTCAGTGACTGTGACTTTCAGCAGCCTCTGTAGAAGCTCACATGATACACTGACACACACACACACACACACACACACACAGTGATGAGAGATTTTTATTCCATGACTGTGTGAAATGCGCTTCTGTTGTTTTAGAAGAAAACAAAAAAAGCCTTCAGCCATGAGAACAAAAGTGATTTATCACCCACACAAACAGGATAAATGACAGAAATTCATTAAATCAGCTCGAGCCGAATAGTGATGATCATGTAGAATGATGATCATGTAGAGTGATGATCATGTAGAGTGATGATCATGTAGAGTGATGATCGTGTAGAGTGATGATCGTGTAGAATGATGATCATGTAGAGTGATGATCATGTAGAGTGATGATCGTGTAGAGTGATGATCATGTAGAGTGATGATCATGTAGAGTGATGATCATGTAGAATGATGATCGTGTAGAGTGATGATCATGTAGAGTGATGATCATGTAGAGTGATGATCGTGTAGAGTGATGATCGTGTAGAGTGATGATCGTGTAGAGTGATGATCATGTAGAGTGATGATCGTGTAGAGTGATGATCGTGTAGAGTGATGATCGTGTAGAATGATGATCATGTAGAGTGATGATCGTGTAGAATGATGATCATGTAGAGTGATGATCGTGTAGAGTGATGATCGTGTAGAATGATGATCATGTAGAGTGATGATCGTGTAGAGTGA
>NC_080715.1:42031652-42051652 GCF_019097595.1 Hemibagrus wyckioides | reverse complement strand
GTGTAGTGTAGTGTGTTATAGTCTGGTGTAGTACAGTACAGTATAGTGTAGTGTAGTGTGTTATAGTCTGGTGTAGTACAGTACAGTATAGTGTAGTGTAGTGTGTTATAGTCTGGTGTAGTACAGTACAGTGTAGTGTAGTGTGTTATAGTCTGGTGTAGTACAGTATAGTGTAGTGTAGTGTGTTATAGTCTGGTGTAGTACAGTACAGTATAGTGTAGTGTGTTATAGTCTGGTGTAGTACAGTACAGTGTAGTGTAGTGTGTTATAGTCTGGTGTAGTACAGTACAGTGTAGTGTAGTGTGTTATAGTCTGGTGTAGTACAGTACAGTACAGTGTAGTGTAGTGTGTTATAGTCTGGTGTAGTACAGTACAGTGTAGTGTAGTGTGTTATAGTCTGGTGTAGTACAGTACAGTGTAGTGTAGTGTGTTATAGTCTGGTGTAGTACAGTACAGTGTAGTGTAGTGTGTTATAGTCTGGTGTAGTACAGTACAGTGTAGTGTAGTGTGTTATAGTCTGGTGTAGTACAGTACAGTATAGTGTAGTGTAGTGTGTTATAGTCTGGTGTAGTACAGTACAGTGTAGTGTAGTGTGTTATAGTCTGGTGTAGTACAGTACAGTGTAGTGTAGTGTGTTATAGTCTGGTGTAGTACAGTACAGTGTAGTGTAGTGTGTTATAGTCTGGTGTAGTACAGTACAGTACAGTGTAGTGTAGTGTGTTATAGTCTGGTGTAGTACAGTACAGTGTAGTGTAGTGTGTTATAGTCTGGTGTAGTACAGTACAGTGTAGTGTAGTGTGTTATAGTCTGGTGTAGTACAGTACAGTGTAGTGTAGTGTAGTGTGTTATAGTCTGGTGTAGTACAGTACAGTGTAGTGTAGTGTGTTATAGTCTGGTGTAGTACAGTACAGTGTAGTGTAGTGTGTTATAGTCTGGTGTAGTACAGTACAGTGTAGTGTAGTGTGTTATAGTCTGGTGTAGTACAGTACAGTGTAGTGTAGTGTGTTATAGTCTGGTGTAGTACAGTACAGTGTAGTGTAGTGTGTTATAGTCTGGTGTAGTACAGTACAGTATAGTGTAGTGTAGTGTGTTATAGTCTGGTGTAGTACAGTACAGTATAGTGTAGTGTAGTGTGTTATAGTCTGGTGTAGTACAGTATAGTATAGTGTAGTGTAGTGTGTTATAGTCTGGTGTAGTACAGTGTAGTGTAGTGTGTTATAGTCTGGTGTAGTACAGTATAGTATAGTGTAGTGTAGTGTGTTATAGTCTGGTGTAGTACAGTGTAGTGTAGTGTGTTATAGTCTGGTGTAGTACAGTACAGTGTAGTGTAGTGTGTTATAGTCTGGTGTAGTACAGTACAGTGTAGTGTAGTGTGTTATAGTCTGGTGTAGTACAGTACAGTGTAGTGTAGTGTGTTATAGTCTGGTGTAGTACAGTACAGTGTAGTGTAGTGTGTTATAGTCTGGTGTAGTACAGTACAGTGTAGTGTAGTGTGTTATAGTCTGGTGTAGTACAGTACAGTATAGTGTAGTGTGTTATAGTCTGGTGTAGTACAGTATAGTGTAGTGTAGTGTGTTATAGTCTGGTGTAGTACAGTACAGTATAGTGTAGTGTAGTGTGTTATAGTCTGGTGTAGTACAGTACAGTATAGTGTAGTGTAGTGTGTTATAGTCTGGTGTAGTACAGTACAGTATAGTGTAGTGTAGTGTGTTATAGTCTGGTGTAGTACAGTACAGTATAGTGTAGTGTGTTATAGTCTGGTGTAGTACAGTACAGTGTAGTGTAGTGTGTTATAGTCTGGTGTAGTACAGTACAGTGTAGTGTAGTGTGTTATAGTCTGGTGTAGTACAGTACAGTGTAGTGTAGTGTGTTATAGTCTGGTGTAGTACAGTACAGTGTAGTGTAGTGTGTTATAGTCTGGTGTAGTACAGTACAGTGTAGTGTAGTGTGTTATAGTCTGGTGTAGTACAGTACAGTGTAGTGTAGTGTGTTATAGTCTGGTGTAGTACAGTACAGTATAGTGTAGTGTAGTGTGTTATAGTCTGGTGTAGTACAGTATAGTGTAGTGTAGTGTGTTATAGTCTGGTGTAGTACAGTACAGTGTAGTGTAGTGTGTTATAGTCTGGTGTAGTACAGTACAGTGTAGTGTAGTGTGTTATAGTCTGGTGTAGTACAGTACAGTGTAGTGTAGTGTGTTATAGTCTGGTGTAGTACAGTACAGTGTAGTGTAGTGTGTTATAGTCTGGTGTAGTACAGTATAGTGTAGTGTAGTGTGTTATAGTCTGCTGTAGTACAGTACAGTATAGTGTAGTGTAGTGTGTTATAGTCTGGTGTAGTACAGTACAGTGTAGTGTAGTGTGTTATAGTCTGGTGTAGTACAGTACAGTGTAGTGTAGTGTGTTATAGTCTGGTGTAGTACAGTATAGTGTAGTGTGTTATAGTCTGGTGTAGTACAGTACAGTGTAGTGTAGTGTGTTATAGTCTGGTGTAGTACAGTACAGTATAGTGTAGTGTGTTATAGTCTGGTGTAGTACAGTACAGTGTAGTGTAGTGTGTTATAGTCTGGTGTAGTACAGTACAGTGTAGTGTAGTGTGTTATAGTCTGGTGTAGTACAGTACAGTGTAGTGTAGTGTGTTATAGTCTGCTGTAGTACAGTACAGTATAGTGTAGTGTGTTATAGTCTGCTGTAGTACAGTACAGTATAGTGTAGTGTAGTGTGTTATAGTCTGGTGTAGTACAGTACAGTGTAGTGTAGTGTGTTATAGTCTGGTGTAGTACAGTACAGTATAGTGTGTTATAGTCTGGTGTAGTACAGTACAGTATAGTGTAGTGTGTTATAGTCTGGTGTAGTACAGTACAGTATAGTGTAGTGTGTTATAGTCTGGTGTAGTACAGTACAGTGTAGTGTAGTGTGTTATAGTCTGGTGTAGTACAGTACAGTGTAGTGTAGTGTGTTATAGTCTGGTGTAGTACAGTACAGTGTAGTGTAGTGTGTTATAGTCTGGTGTAGTACAGTACAGTGTAGTGTAGTGTGTTATAGTCTGGTGTAGTACAGTACAGTGTAGTGTAGTGTGTTATAGTCTGGTGTAGTACAGTACAGTACAGTGTAGTGTGTTATAGTCTGGTGTAGTACAGTACAGTGTAGTGTAGTGTGTTATAGTCTGGTGTAGTACAGTACAGTGTAGTGTAGTGTGTTATAGTCTGGTGTAGTACAGTACAGTGTAGTGTAGTGTGTTATAGTCTGGTGTAGTACAGTACAGTACAGTGTAGTGTGTTATAGTCTGGTGTAGTACAGTACAGTATAGTGTAGTGTGTTATAGTCTGGTGTAGTACAGTACAGTGTAGTGTAGTGTGTTATAGTCTGGTGTAGTACAGTACAGTGTAGTGTAGTGTGTTATAGTCTGGTGTAGTACAGTACAGTGTAGTGTAGTGTGTTATAGTCTGGTGTAGTACAGTACAGTGTAGTGTAGTGTGTTATAGTCTGGTGTAGTACAGTACAGTACAGTGTAGTGTGTTATAGTCTGGTGTAGTACAGTACAGTGTAGTGTAGTGTGTTATAGTCTGGTGTAGTACAGTACAGTGTAGTGTAGTGTGTTATAGTCTGGTGTAGTACAGTACAGTACAGTGTAGTGTGTTATAGTCTGGTGTAGTACAGTACAGTGTAGTGTAGTGTGTTATAGTCTGGTGTAGTACAGTACAGTGTAGTGTAGTGTGTTATAGTCTGGTGTAGTACAGTACAGTGTAGTGTAGTGTGTTATAGTCTGGTGTAGTACAGTACAGTACAGTGTAGTGTGTTATAGTCTGGTGTAGTACAGTACAGTGTAGTGTAGTGTGTTATAGTCTGGTGTAGTACAGTACAGTGTAGTGTAGTGTGTTATAGTCTGGTGTAGTACAGTACAGTACAGTGTAGTGTAGTGTGTTATAGTCTGGTGTAGTACAGTACAGTATAGTGTAGTGTAGTGTGTTATAGTCTGGTGTAGTACAGTACAGTACAGTGTAGTGTAGTGTGTTATAGTCTGGTGTAGTACAGTACAGTGTAGTGTAGTGTGTTATAGTCTGGTGCAGTACAGTATAGTGTAGTGTGTTATAGTCTGGTGTAGTACAGTACAGTGTAGTGTAGTGTGTTATAGTCTGGTGTAGTACAGTACAGTGTAGTGTGTTATAGTCTGGTGTAGTACAGTACAGTATAGTGTAGTGTAGTGTGTTATAGTCTGGTGTAGTACAGTACAGTGTAGTGTAGTGTGTTATAGTCTGGTGTAGTACAGTACAGTGTAGTGTAGTGTGTTATAGTCTGGTGTAGTACAGTACAGTGTAGTGTAGTGTGTTATAGTCTGGTGTAGTACAGTACAGTGTAGTGTGTTATAGTCTGGTGTAGTACAGTGTAGTGTAGTGTGTTATAGTCTGGTGTAGTACAGTACAGTGTAGTGTGTTATAGTCTGGTGTAGTACAGTACAGTGTAGTGTGTTATAGTCTGGTGTAGTACAGTGTAGTGTGTTATAGTCTGGTGTAGTACAGTACAGTATAGTGTAGTGTGTTATAGTCTGGTGTAGTACAGTGTAGTGTGTTATAGTCTGGTGTAGTACAGTGTAGTGTGTTATAGTCTGGTGTAGTACAGTACAGTGTAGTGTAGTGTGTTATAGTCTGGTGTAGTACAGTATAGTACAGAACAGTGCAATACTACTACTACGGTTGTTCAGTGTAGTATAGCCCAGTACAGTGTTCTGGAGTACAATACAAGTATACAAGTATACTACACTAAGCTGTAATACATTATATTGTTGAGTCTATTATAGTGTTCTATTTTTAGCCCAAGCTTGGTGGCACGACTTCCTGTGAGGAGCCTTGACATGGAATGCTTGGCTTGGGTCAGTTCTTTGTAAGCAGCCATGCAGTTCACATATGCTCCATATTGGTAATATTGGTCATATTTTTGGGTGTCTGGAAGGGATTATCTGCATTTACATTATTTCTTATGAGTAAATCCAATCCGCAATACAAATTTTCACCTTAAGAACTCGCCTCCAGAACAAATTAAATTGATATGCCGAGGTCCCACTGTATAGTGTAGTATAGTGTAGTACAGTGCAGTGTAACATCAGTGTAAGTATTATAGTATAGTATAATGTAATATATATTATAGTATAATGCCAGCAGCAGAAGTCTTGAGAGTCACTGCCCTCCAACATTCTGCACTGATGTACATATAATTTCAGCTTCCCGTCTCAGCAGCGTGTTGTTTATCCTCACTCTCTTCCCCCCCGCTGTGTATCAGGACGTTAATGGAGAACGGTGATGCAACCTGCTGTGTTAAATGCACTACTGCTTTTCGAGCTCTGTTATCACAGGACAGCCGAGACTATCAGTCCTGTTTACTGAACAACACTACACAGAACAGAGACTATTCTAGAAATCAAACACTCTTCTTGTAGATAGTGAACAGTTTGGTGCTGTGGAGTAGCTCATGTGTGAGCGCCAGCTCTAAAATCCCTCAGTGTCAGATTATATGACATCCCCAACGCAAGATATTATTAACTGTATTTTTTAAATGCAGCATTTGGCCCGTCTCTGGAAACAGCTGATCACACACACACACACACACACACACACACACACACCAGCTGTTCCTTCCAGCAAGATAGTGTAATTATTCAATATGTGATGACGGCAACCAGCAGCGTGAGAAAAGCAGCAAGGAAAGTTTAGCAAGGAGAAAAGGCACGTCAGCCAGTTTCACCTGTTCACACACACACACACACACACATACACACACACACACATACACACCTGTCCGTTTACACAGTAAACTGCAACGACCGCCTCAATTCCAGTGATGCCCATTTATATTTCTATTATTTACCACTATTTACACCCACATCCGCCTGACTGAATCGTTCATTAAGCTTTCTTGCTATTTTAGTGACTGACAGAGACTGTGTGTATGTGTGTGTATGTGTGTGTATGTGTGTGTGTGTGTGTGTGTGTGTGTGTGTGTGTGTGTGTATGTGAGTGAGCTGGAAATAAACAATGGGTTTTTTTCCTAGTTTCCTAGTTTTTTCCTAGTTCAGCTACTTATTTAGCTTTAGTCAATATTGTGCACTTTGTTAGCATTGTAAAAATGTCAGCATTCTAAAATTAGCTAGCATTTACCTTAAGCAACGTCCCTTCCTAACCTTTAACAGACCAGAATCAGATATAGGTACAATTTCTCAGAAACGTTAACTAAAATGGTGCTACTTGAGTTACTGTACAGTTTTATCTCCTTGTTTATTATGCTAGGCAGCATGCTCGCTCATGCTGGCAGCCATGTTTAGTCTGTGCTGTCAGAAAGCTTCCAAATCTCAGACTCAGAAGGTCGTATGTTTCCGTAATTAACACGGCAGAATTGTTGTAAAGATCAAAATCTACGTTTGTTGGAATGACATTAATAAATAGTTTATTTAATACTAAAAAAAAATTGTGGAAGCTCTGTTGCTAGGCAACTGAAATGTGTAATGTATAAGCTAGCTCATCGCTAAAACTAACAAGGTAACTGTCCAGCATTTAGCTATTGAGTCGGTGTAAAGTGATCCTGGAACTTAGACACACCAGACAGGACGCTAACAATAAACTAGCGTCCAACTCTAAACAAACTTCTGCTATAGTGAGAAACATCAAAGTCTTGTGACCTCAACAGCGGGAACGGTGTAAATGCTAAGACAACGTAAACAGAAGCTAATTTAAACTGATATGGAAATTGTGCACCCTAAATAAACTTTACAGGACTATTCCAAAGCAGAAGCATTTGTTTTCACAGCACAATGTTTCTGAGGCGTGCTAAAGCGCTGGGATGGCAATCCGAGCGATGAACAGAGCACAAATGGGAGCGTTCCTAATGCACAGAGTCTCGCGTTTCAGTAAAAAAATAAGGGCAGTGAGGGGATACCGTTGCAGGAAGCGGCGCTTTCACCTGCAGAACCCGTTTGGTGATGTGATTACAAACAAGACCATGTAGGTCACGGTGTGGTGTTCAGGTACAGTGGACACCTAACTCCGTCAGTGCCGCGGTGTTTAAAGCATTCCTTTGAGATGTTAATGAGATGTCGATACATCTTTTTGCAGTGACTATTGTTGTCCTATTCAAGACATCAAACTAAATATGGGCGTTCACTTTTCTCCTGCTCTTCCTACTGGGGGTTGTGTTGGCAACAAGCTACAGACTCCAGAACCTCTATGAGGATCTGCTGATGATCCCAAGCCACATGAATCCTGAATCTGCTACATGGTCCATCTGACTGGATGTTCTTGATGCATCTCCATCCAAGGAGCATCCAAACCACCACATACTTCTCCCAGATAGTCAAGCTCCTCACTCTAAATCTGCCAATCCTGTGGAGGAACAGCCTTTTCCATAACCTTATGCTTTTTTCTTCACTACCCACAGCTCATTACTATTAGTGAAGGATCGGGAGGTAGAGAGGCAAACACAGAGGTTGAGCTTCTGCTTCAGCACAACAACCACCCAATCCATTCATCAGTCTCACCCTTGGGGGGTTTTTCCCCTATTATTTGTGAATAAGTTTTATGGAAATTCTAATCATAGATCATTGGTTGAATAAATTCAGACCAGTCTGGTCCTGGGAATGGATGTTCATGGATATCAGTTGGTCAGTTGGTGCTCATATCTGTGTCGGTGATCATGACATCATGATCTTCTGGTGGTTCCAACCCAAAGACATTTAGAAAAAGATTTAATAGCCTTTATAGTTTTATAACAATGGGCAAATTGCTCTCGATCTTTATCAGGTACCCTCTCAGAAGTAAAAGGAACCATCACCCCACTGAGGTACATAAGATACCTAATATTGAAGTATTGAGATACACATGCACTTTTGTACTAAAGGTTAGAAAAAAAACGTATACAATGTGGTTCCACCCTGAACAAGCAGATGAAGGTGAAGACCAGGTGAAGACCTTTATTTATACCCGCTCAGGAGTTCCTGGTGAAAATCTAGAGCAGGTTGTCACGTGCCTCCTGGTTTGGTACTTGTATTTCTGAGGGATATGAAAAATCATGAGGGACATCTATGAAGCCTCATATTTAAGAAACCTTCTTGTGTTCCCTCATCCTCTGAACGGTGATCCCAAATTAATATTATATTATCGTTCATACAGATGCGCAAACATCACCCCGTCATTAAGATCCAAACTCAAACACACACACACACACACACACACCTGATCCCGGATCCGCTTGTGTTTTAGTCTGAACTCCGCAGGAAGGCGGATCCAGCTTACATCACTTCACTCATCTCATTACAATAAAGCACGCTTATGCACAGCTTCATAATCATCGATCAGCGCGTGCACCTTCTTAACGGTCCGGTTCCTTACCGTGCGCGTCGCGAGGACTCCGGACTCTGGAGGATCGCTCCGTTCCTGACCTGACCGGGTGAAACGTGAGGATTTTCTTTCTTCCTCTCTCTCTCTCTCTCTCTCTCTCTCTCTCTTTTCTCTCTCTCTCTCTCTCTCTCTCTCTCTATCTCTCCGCCTTTCTTTCCGTATCCAGGTATCCAGGTTGCGGAGGAACGCTTATTAAACGCATCCAGCGACCGACCGACGGAGCGCTCGAGCTGTCCGTGAGACGGGTGACGTCACGGAAACGGCGCGCCGGGGCGGGGATTTCTCGAGAGCGCGCTCGCGCGTATACGCCGACCCACATTGTCGTACAGATGTGCGCGCGCGCAAGCGTTTTTTCACGGTGAGTTCCACACATCCATACCGCAGAGAACTTTGGGCTAATAAATTCCATTTTTATAAAACTAGCCATGATATTAAAATAACGATAAATCATTAAAGGTTGAAAAATCCACCCTGAACTAATTATCAACATTAATATTATGCTTTATTAAGTAGCACGTGCGCATCTTTTGCCCATTTTAGTTCCTACATTACGCACAATTCCATTCTACATTGTTATGCAGTTATTAATTACTAATTACGGATTAATATTACACCACATTGTTGTTATACCACATTATTTACAAGAAAAAAAAATTAAATGAGATAAATTTAAGCTACAGTACAAAAGTTTCAGGATTGAAACACTCTAATTATTGAAAACTTATACTACAAAATTGCTCAATATTCCTAATATTTTAAATATGCCTACATATACAAATAAAAATGGTTATAGATGCAAAATAAAAAATAAAAAAGGTTTGCCAGGCAACTAAAATCCTAAAAACATTATCGGTGGCGCGAGACACGCTTGCTTGCTTGCTTATTTATTTATTTATTTGAGGAGAAAGTGTAGTAATGTAATAAATGTAATTCACATTAATTGGTGAATGCAGTAAGTCTAAGCAGTGACTGAGATGTAAACGGGTGTTTGCTGCCCCCCTGTGGTCAGAGTCGGGAGCTGCAACACAAGGAATTACAATATCTGAAAATGTCACTCTGCGATCAGGGTCATCGTCTGTTTTCCATCCATCCATCCATTTTCTATACCTGCTTTATTCCTAATCAGGGTCACGGGGATCTGCTGGAGTCTATCCCAGCACACATTGGGTGAAAGACAGGGGTACACCCTGGACAGTTCACCAGTCCATCACAGGGTCAGACATATAGACAGACAACCACACACACACACTCACTCCTATGGGCAATTTAGAATTACCAATCAACCAAATGTCCATGTTTTTGGACTGTGGGAGGAAACCGGAGTACCCAGAGTAAACCCTCGCAGGCTCGGGGAGAACATGCAAACTCCACACAGAAAGGCTTTCGAACCCATGATGCTGCCCATTCATCTGTTTTAATGTGTTTTCATTTAAAAGAGCAGTTTTATTCTTAAAGGTGAAGATTATAGAAAGCATGCAAAGTTTGCTTTTCTTTTTGCGAATTCGATGCTAACGATGCTAAGCGGATTAGCACTAACGTTTCATTACATAGCAGAATCTATATTCAGAAATCGACGTAAAAATAAAGTCATTTATATTACCGCTGAAAAAACTCCTCATGTTAAGTTCCACTGTCTCGCCTCGAGCCACGTCCCAGCTTTCTAGAGGCATTAGCGTCTTCTCGTGAAAAAACAACTTTTTCAGATTCACGTTATTTGTGCTTGCGCTTCTTCCTTGAACCTAGCGCATTATGGAAATGTCTGCAGCAGCAAGTCTACAAAAGGCTAGATTTAATGACACTAATGCATTTTTATTCGCTTTACAGATACAAACAAACAGAGGTGTATGAATGGCGAGGTCCAGGATGTTCGAGTCCGTGTTAGGATTCCTCACAGTTCACTTTCTGAGCTCCGCCTGCACTTCCTGGTAGATCTTCTCCTCCAGTGTGGACGTGTCGTACTCCTTCAGCATGTCGTACTGCCTCCACGGCTCCGCCCACTTCTGAGCATGCTCCATCTGCTCCGGGGTCAGACACAGGTCAAAGCGTATTCCCTTGATGTTGAACTTGGGACGTTCCCAGCGCTTGGACCAGGGACGAGGCTTCATCCTCACCTTCATCTGCACAGAGAGAGAGAGAGAGAGAGGAATGTAAACTCACAGAGAAAGAAAAACAGAGTAAGATGTCTCCATGATCCGTCTCGCACCCACCTCGTTGACGGGGACTTCCTGTGTGGGCGACAGGTGAACAGGCTTCACGTCGAAGGCGAAGGTGCTGTATTCAGGCAGAGCGTCTCTCAGGTACATCAGGTTATCGTCCAGTCTCTTCTCCAGCTTCAGCACCTCGATGTGCTTCATGCGAGGATTGTACAGCTCGTAACAGATCTCCACTCCTAAACACACACACACACACTCTGCTGAAAATAACAGTCAGTGAAGAGGGATCAATGTTGTCATGTTGTTGTTGTTCTTTCAGCTGCTCCCTGTTTGGAGTCATCACAGCAGACCATGTTTCAATCTGGCACAGGTTTTACACCGGATGCCCTTCCTGACCCAACCGTCCCATTTAACCCAGGCTTGGGACCGACACTGAGAGTTCAGGGTTAGCGTCCTCCCCGGGAATCGAACCCGGGCCGCGGCAATGAGAGCGCAGGATCCTGCCGCTGGACCACCAGGAGGCTAATGTCTTCTTCAACGATCTATCAAAATGTACTGAATTCATCACAGGTGTCAAAAAAGAGCTGTTTGTGTTTTTTATCTGCTTACTAATCACCAAAAAATTAGGAAACTTATAAATTCACTTGGCTCATGGTTTTACGTGCACAATAAAAGAAACAAGTGGGGGGTGGTGGCTCAAGTGGTTAAGGCTCCGAGTCGTCCAGAAGATCGGGGTTCAAGCCCCAGCACCGTCAAGCTGCCACTGTTGGGGCCCTTGAGCAAGGCCCTTAACCCACCCTGCTCCAGGGGCACTGTATCATGGCTGACCCTGCGCTCTGACCCCAACCCCCTAGGATGGGATATGCGAAGAAATAATTTCACTGTGCTGTAATGTATATGTGACAAATAAAGGCTACTTAATGAAGTGTTTGCTATTTTAAGCTGAAGATTGCAAAACTAATATATTAGCATAGGCAGAAAAGCAGGAGGTGACGTCACGAGATAAACCTAACGTACGTCCTGCTCCGGATCCCCTGACCCACTCTGACGAGGAGCTCACCTTGTCCGTCGATGATGTTCCTGAGGATGAAGGTGGCGCCGAGTCCTTTACCCGAGCGCTGGATGCAGATTCCTACGAAGCGGTTGGTGTTGTTGGAGGCGTGCGGGTCGGACGTAGTGACGGACAAAACGCTTCCTGAAAACAAACCCGGTTCCCGTCAGTTCATCAAGCGCACGAGAAAGGAGTGAAGTGTGAAGATCATCGGGAACGCTCCTTACCCACGTAGAACTCGGGAATATTCAGCACTCTGCGTCTCTGGATCATGTCTTTGCGCTCGAGGAAGAACTTCAGCGGAGCCGTGCGCTGACGAGGAGGAATGAACTCGGGGCTGACGAACCTGCATGGAAACACAGCGTCTGTTTTACTCTCACACTCCACATCATCACGAGGGAGACATTTTATTAAAAACAGCAAGAATCTGATTTTCTCTCAAGAGACTTCACGCCTCCAGCATCTGGATATGAAGAGGGAATATTTCCCTGATTAGGGTTTATTTTAGAGACAAGGCCTCTTTTTGTTTTCGTACTGAAACTCCATTAAAGCCATTAAGCTTTTTTCCACAGAGTTTTCTCCAAGCTAAAGTTTTCAGCCTGATTCCAGTCCTGGGTATCGTCTCTAAGCTTTACACTGACGTATTTGGATAAAAATATATAAGTCTGAAACTTGCAGGGTTTCAAACCAGACAGCTTGATTCTCAGGAGAAACATTCTCACCGTCGCGCCGCTTCTTCAGGCTTCGATTTATCCAGGATCACCGGTTTGGAAGGAGGGGTGAATGTGGGCGGCTTGTCGCCGGAACCCGCAGCCTGTAACCGCAGTGAGAACACTGAAAACATGCCTGTAGGAAAGGAACCGACAGATGATTAGGATACAGCGAGAACATCAAACTGCACAAAATATACAGCAGTTAGATCCACTTCTCTGATCCGATCTGCGTTTCAGGACTGCGAACTATAATAAGGATTTATTAAACTATCCATTTGGACATGTTCAGAGGAGGGAGAGTGAGGGAGGCAGGAGGTAAAGAGGAAGACCAAAGAGGAGGTATATGGATGGAACACATGAGGATATGAAGTGTTGAGGATGCAGAGGATAGGGATAGGTGGAGAGAGACGATTCACTGTGGAGACCCCTGAAGGGAAAAGCCCAAAGAAGAAGAAGATTGAGCTTTGATTAAATAAGAAAGCTCATCAGGTGATGATGGAAAGACTGCTTTACAGGAAATAACTTAATCACAACAAGCTTTATCACCGGGTCAAAGAACAATTAACTAATAACGCTTTTAATCTCATAATTAAATTATTTATGTGGAATTAAAAAATACGCATTATTACATTGACATATTGGGTGCCAATACTTATGGAGAACAGGACATCATCCTGTCCGGCCAGCTAAACTCTCTCCTGTTATTTTATTCTAACAGAAGGTGCAGCTAGATAATAAAAAGAGAGATTATAAAGATTTATAACAAAAAAATAAACAATGACATTTAATCGCAGTGCGTTAAACACAAGGGACGACATTCACGTGCGCGCGCACGCGCATATCCATCTCACTCACGCGGAAATATTTCCACTATTCACTCCGTTATACTTTATAAAGAAATAAAAGTTTAAACACGACATACGTTCATGGTGAAACTGCACGTTTTGTATGAGACGTGCCAGCGCTCCTGTCCTCTGTGTGCACGCCGCCATGTTATTTTAATCACGTGTCGAAGGCGGAAGCCATAAAAGTGCAAACGCCGTGCTATAGACATGCGCTGTGGAATTCTCTCGCCCTCTCTCTCTCTTATTTTTTACTTAAAATTCTTCTGATATTTTATAAATTAACACAAACTTGTATTTACTTTGTGTACATGAATATATATATATATATAATTTATCGACTTTACATGTGTCTGTTTATTCCAGAAAACGCTTAGAGTGCAGTAACGCAAGTTGTCCACAAGGTGTCGCCAAAGTCTAATATTTACACCGCTACTATATTCCAGTAATACAAAATGTATGCAAACTACATTTGAGTGTTTACTCTGGAATAAACGATACCACGTTATTATTACATATGTAAAATAATAATAATAATAATAATAATAATAGGTTTATACATTATAAATCATGGGCTTGCTGAAAGCTAAACACAAACATGTAATAAAATATGTTTGTTTCTGTAAAGACAATTCAAGGTTGAAGTGGAATATCATCACGTTAAAGGGAAATCTGCTCCCTGGTGTCTACTGAAATGTGTTTGGTGATTCTCTGGAGCTACTTTGGTGCTGGTGATTTTTGTCTCATTGTTTTCGCTAGTAAACGTTACAATGGGGGGAAATTTCAATGACCTCAAAGACAATTGTGAGGAGGTGAAAGCTCCTAAAATAGAGCAGGAGGCTTTGTTTCTCATTCATTGTTTTCCAGACTGAATACTTTAGTCACTGTGACTGTCTCATGTCTGATTATACTGTGTGGTGATATGCCGAAGATGCTCTCATGATAGACCTATGAGTAAAGGAAATGACTTCCTTCTGCTAGGTCCTGGGTTCGAACAGGCAGGGGTCTTTCTGTGTGGAATGTGCATGTTCTCCCCAGGGTACTCCGGTTTCCTCCCACAGTCCAAAAACATGTACATTAGGTTGATTGGTAATTCTATATAGGAGTGAGTGAGTGTGTGTGGTTGTCTGTCTATATGTGTGGCCCTGTGATGGACTGGTGACCTGTCCAGGGTGTACCCCTGCCTTTCGCCAAATGTGTGCTGGGATAGACTCCAGCAGATCCCCATGACCCTGATTAGGAATAAAGTGGGTATGGATATACAATGGATGGACTTCCTTCTGCTTACATCATCAATCAGTGGGAATCATTCTTTAAATGAGTTTGAGATTTTTCTCCCTCTCCAAAATCAGGTTTCGGAGACTGTGTACAGAGAAAAGTGGCTTCACGTGAGAGAGAAGTTTCAGAACCAAAAGTCCAGACCTGATCCACCTCCTGCTACAAACTCTACCTTTTACCCTTAATCACCTTAACCCACACTGTTTCCAACTACATGATGTCATGTGCTAATTAGCATCTCCCTGACGTCATCGGGTCGCATTTACATTCACACCACATGTTCGGTTTTCAGTTCTGGGTGACTGACTTCTATTTACAGAAAGTAGCTATAGTGTCGGTCCAAATATACGATATATTGCGATACATATAACGATATATATAAATGGTGCTAAAATTAGCAATAACACTTCTACAGCTTGAAACACACTGACTTTTGCTTAAGCTCCGCCCAGCTAGGAGGAGCAGGACCGGGTCCGAATTCTCTCTCCCCACGGGGTAATTGTGATTTTGTAGCGATTCCCACTGGGATAATATGCGGAGTTTAGGACCTTGAAGAAGCTCCCTCAGTCCCAGAGAGGAGAGAGAGAGAGAGAGAGAGAGAGAGACTCTGACTCTGACTCGCCAGCATTCCGCACTCAAGCCCCCGATGCTGCGCTCAGAGCTCCGAGATCCGCGCCGCTCCAAGGATGTTCCTCTCGGATGTGGCCGCTCAGTGCGCGCTCCTGCTCGGGTTCACCTGCCTGGCTGCTTTCGCTCACACGTCCCCTCATTTCTCAGGTGTGAAAGCGTTTTCTTTTACTCTCTCTCTCCTTCATCACCAGCGTTTGTGCGACTTTTTTTTTTTTATTTCTGAACTCTGGGTGCGTTAAAAACTACTTCCGAAACGGTGCCACACTCTCCGCACTAACACCTCTGACCTGTTTACTTTGTTTTTGTTTGTTTGTTTGTTGTTGTTGGAGTTCACGTGCTGTAACGTGTAGTGTTGAGTTTAGAAGAGGGTTTAATGCGCAGAGAGCGGAAACGACCCCGTTGTTGTTGTTGCGCACCTTCACTCCTCCCAGAGATCAACAGCGCGCGTGCTTTCTGCCTTGTTAACAGGCGTGGGTTACCTGGCCAAGGTGCGCGTGACGTCACTTTCATGAGGTTTTTCTAAGTAGTTCTCAAACTCCAGGGTACTTTTCAAGGCGTATATATATATATATATATATATACAGTTTGGTACATATATATGCCCTGCACGTGACCTGAACATACCTGAGGAGTTAATTATGACACAGGTAAATGTTAGTGGGTTCTACAGGAGGGTTTAGGAAGCTTTGGCGTTGCTTTAAAGTGTTCTGCTCCGGAATGATGGAGCACGGAGACATGTTCAAGCACTGGAACAAAACCTGAATGTTTACGGTACTTTTAAAACACTATGCTTCTGAAGGACCTTGCCTCGCGCACTAAAACGCAAAGTAAAGGTTACTTATTAGCTCATGAGTCCAGTCAAGTGTGCTCGGCTCAGCCAAGTCTGTGATCGGGATTGGAGAAACGGTCCACTTATGTAAGCATTTAAACCCCTTGATGGTCATTAGTTCATGATTGCGCGTGAGGAGATGGAAATGGAACTCGGATTGGGAAATGCAGAGCGTCATCATCTGATTTTGTAGATAAACATTACTCATTTTTTTTAATGTTTTATTTTATATGTTCAAATAATGAATTATTTGAGGGTTCAAAGACAAACAACCAACATTTTTTCTTAAAACACAAGGACGAGAACTTTATATCTTGAGTGGCAGATGGCTCGTCCAATCAGAGGTAAGAATTCCATTCGGAAGCAATTCCTACCTTTTCAGGTTGTCTGAAATTTTGTGTGTTTGTCCTTCTCAGCCACCGTAGAAAACTATCCTCGTTACCTCAAGATCATTTGTTTTTTTTTTTTTTGTTTTTGTGTTGATTTAATGACTTAATAAAATAATGGGGCGTGTCCTAAATCACTATTTTAGGTCATTTTGTAATAGAGATAGTGTGAGTAGAAAATTAGAACAAGAAGAATGATGCACTTATTCCACCAAGAAGAAGTGTGAAAAGGGGGCGGGGCTACCAGGCAACTGACGCTGGATGAGAGAACATTTTCAAGATGTCTTTTAAAATAGCTCACGCTGTGTTAGTTATTTTCCAACATGCTAAAGCTATAGCTGCCTCGTGTTTCCCTCAGCGACTGGGAAACAGCTCCTGCTTCCTGTTAGTGTTCCAGTCGAGACGATACAACCCTTCTAACGTTCATACACACCACGCTAGAGTACACAGTGTGTGTGTGTGTGTGTCATTTGGGATACAGCGATCGTCTTTAATTAGAGGTTCTCCGTGGTAGAATCGGACACGGGGAATCCGCTGAAGATTTCAGCAGGTTCGTCTCGTCCTGTATGCAGTAATGATTGATTGACCCCCGTCTTGTGTCGTCCGGGATGAGGTCGAAGTTTCTTCCTCGTGTCGTCTCGGGGACGCCGTCGTCGCTATGGATTTCCGTTGAGCTGCTTTGTGACTGTCTGTCGTTCGAGTATCTGTGGAAGAGAATGAACGTAGAGAACAGTTGAAGCAGTAAAGTGTTCGAGTCGGCTGTAAACACTCCTAATGGACGTGTGGATTAGTGAATATGGCTGGGGTTTAATGAGAGGGTGTGGGATGTCCTCGTTGACCCGTGTGTGTGTGTCTGTGTTCTTTTAAGTTTTAAGATGTTTGTTTTCGCCATCGTTACCCATTTAAGTTGCAAAGGCTAAAACTCTCATGAACTGTTCTCGATCCGAGCCAAACGCAGGAAAGGAAGTCGGGATTAAAGTCAAAGATCCATAATCGGACACTTCTTTTCTTTTCTTTTTTTACCTTCCTGTCCGTTCTTTTATTTCATCTAGATGTCCGGTTAAAATCTGGCACTGAATCAGTCAAGCTAAAAATATTCTACACTTATTATAAAAGTTTCCTCTGATCACCTTTCACCGCAGTTCGGTTCTGGTTTAGCTCTTTAGCAGGTTAGCAATACTATTCTGTTAGCAATAAACTTGCAAAAAAATTTTGGCCCAGCATCTGAAAAGACGCGGCTATGTTTAGGTAAGTTAGCTCATTAGCAATGATCTCTTGTGCTTTAAAAAAAATATATCGAGAGAAATTGAGAGAGAATCGTCCGGCTTAGGTGACTAGCTAGCGGTTTTAAACTGCTAGCAAGAATTGAAATCCACCGAAATAACCTGTGTTAACTTATGGCTAAGTGATATTTGTTTGTGTTTCTTTTTTTTAAGCTAGTCAAAGTAGTTACGTGTTTCTACGCAGTAATTTTTAACCCCCAGGAGGATGTTCAGCTAAGCTAAGTAACCCAGCAAATAGCAAACGTTTCCCTGGAATGTTAGTTCATCTTCTGTTAGTTTGTAAGCTAGTCTAGCTAACAATAACATCCTGTTTTTACTTTGTAATTGGGAACTGCTGGAATTAAAACTAAAAGCAAGGCTCAGAGTTCTACAGGAACGCTCTCGGTTCTCGTGGTTTCATCTTCACACACGGTGAGGCCAGGACAAGCTAATGTGGTATGTTTGTGGACTCTACCCTGCGTTCATGGCCAGGTTTGAACCTGTGACCTGTTGCTTTTCTTGCACCAGAACATCAAAGACAAACGCTTTAAGATTCAGACATGTTCTTGCTTTTAGCTGCATCCCGTTAGCATAAATTTACCTCGGGATGTCACGGCTCGCTAAAGTAGTTTGCTAACTAGAACAGCCTCTGGCGCTTGCAGCTGAATGATCGAGTGATCCTGTTTCCTGTGACCTCATTTATTTCGGATTCTGCGCTGAGGGAAGTTTTGCTTTCACGTGTCAGCTCGAGGCGGTTCAAACCGGACACCGAGCCCTCGAGATATGAGATGTCCGTTTGATTGGCAGGTGCTCGAGCGGGGTTGCCGATGGAGACATAACATGTCACTGTGTGTGTGTGTGTGTGTGTGTGTGGTTCTATGGTTTTAGCATTTTGCAGTCCAGAGGTTTCTGTACTTCTGTAGCAGATCTTCCGCTGTGGCTTGTTGCAGCCAGTCGTCAGCATTTATGCGAATGATTTAGCCGAAGGCGGCTCATCATGAAGAGGTTTTATAGCCGTTATCATTTCATTTCCTGTCTCTGCTCTGATCAGTGAAGCTCTGTTTATAGACAAACACAACGAGCACAGAGACGTCTTAATGTTTTATTCTTTACCTCATGATCAGATTGAAAATCCTTCAAATGGTCTTATTTATAACTGGTGGGCTCTAATGGCTGATTGGTCATGCTGTGAGCATGAGTTTTTATTTAACTGGACTTTTACAAATCATAAAAGCTTGATAAGGCGTGTGATTGGTCGCCTGTCCTGTCCGTCAAACTGAAACTGGCTCTCTTTTTCTGTAAGTGGGCGGGTCTTGGCTGAGTTTATTGCAGAAATGTAGCGGACCCTGCCCTTATCCTGGCTGACTGGGACTTATTGTTGTGTGTGTGTGTGTGTTTTAAGGCTGGACCCACCAGGGTGCTTACAGTGAAAGCCGAGGTTCCCTTTAGCTGTTCAATAGGATGTGTGGCTGTTAAAGGGTCAGAAGGTCAACTGAGGTCAAACCATTTCTAAGCATCCCCCCACCTCTCACAAATGACTTCTTTATCTCTCGCTCTCTCTCTCTCTCTCTCTCTCTCTCTCTCTCTCTCTCTCTCTCTCTCTCTCTCTCTCTCTCTCTCTCTCTCTCTGGGATACGGAAAGACATGAACAAAGACAAAGCCGGAGCTGTGCTATAATTACCCCATGTTCTCACATGGACAGTAATAACAGCGTGAGATCAGACTATATGGTGGAGGAGGGACAAAAATCACATCATGGTACTGGCATATTTTTTTTTCTTAGGGATGTTACGACCCTGTAAACGAGTTCAGTTACGACTTAATCAACGTTATAAACTCTTTAACGAGAACCAAGAGGGAAAATTAAACGGGAAAAGAGCATCGTGATGATGTCATTTATCTCAATGTCCTAGTGAGAGTAGACCAGTGCAGGGCCTCCGAGCTCAGAAATGCCAAGACTCAAGCATGAACTCTTAAGAGGACAAGGAAGGAAGAGTGTGTGTGTGTGTGTTACGGCATGTTCCGGAGGTGGAACCCGATACCCGTGCCTTCTGTCCGCATGAAAAACCCCGCCATCACCCCCTCCTTGTTCGGTGCCCCCTCACCCCTACACACTCTTTCTTCTTTCTCTCTCTCTCTGTCTGACACACACACACACACACACACACACGTTTTTTTTCCTTTCCACAAACCCAGTGCCAGTAAAGGAGTTTGTGAAGCATTTCAGGACACGGGTTGTTGTTTGCCAGCCAAACTTTTACATAATCCGAGTTGTTGTTGATTTATTTATTTATTTAAAAAGGGGAAAAACACGCGATTGTTTTTCTTTTCAGGTTGTTTAGGAAATCTGATTATGTAATAAATCCGGATGGAAAGTCAAGACATTTTAAGAAACAGCAGTAATGTGGAAGATTTATTGCTTTCAGGTCTGTATTTTGAACGGTGTGTAGCCGCTTAAAAGCTTTCTCAGCGCTAG
>NC_080715.1:42001652-42021652 GCF_019097595.1 Hemibagrus wyckioides | reverse complement strand
TGTAATGCCGTCTTGGTGCGTGTTGTACTGATGTAATGCCGTCTTGGTGCGTGTTGCACTGATGTAATGCCGTCTTGGTGTGTGTTGCACTGATGTAATGCCGTCTTGGTGCGTGTTGTACTGATGTAATGCCGTCTTGGTGCGTGTTGCACTGATGTAATGCCGTCTTGGTGCGTGTTGTACTGATGTAATGCCGTCTTGGTGTGTGTTGTATTCATGTAATGCCGTCTTGGTGCGTGTTGTACTGATGTAATGCCGTCTTGGTGCGTGTTGTATTGATGTAATGCCGTCTTGGTGCGTGTTGTACTGATGTAATGCCGTCTTGGTGCGTGTTGCACTGATGTAATGCCGTCTTGGTGCGTGTTGTATTGATGTAATGCCGTCTTGGTGCGTGTTGTATTCATGTAATGCCGTCTTGGTGCGTGTTGCACTGATGTAATGCCGTCTTGGTGCGTGTTGTAGTGTTGCACTGATGTAATGCCGTCTTGGTGCGTGTTGTATTGATGTAATGCCGTCTTGGTGCGTGTTGCACTGATGTAATGCCGTCTTGGTGCGTGTTGTATTGATGTAATGCCGTCTTGGTGTGTGTTGTATTGATGTAATGCCGTCTTGGTGCGTGTTGTACTGATGTAATGCCGTCTTGGTGCGTGTTGTACTGATGTAATGCCGTCTTGGTGCGTGTTGTATTGATGTAATGCCGTCTTGGTGTGTGTTGTATTGATGTAATGCCGTCTTGGTGCGTGTTGTATTGATGTAATGCCGTCTTGGTGCGTGTTGTATTGATGTAATGCCGTCTTGGTGCGTGTTGTACTGATGTAATGCCGTCTTGGTGCGTGTTGTACTGATGTAATGCCGTCTTGGTGCGTGTTGTACTGATGTAATGCCGTCTTGGTGCGTGTTGTACTGATGTAATGCCGTCTTGGTGCGTGTTGCACTGATGTAATGCCGTCTTGGTGCGTGTTGTAGTGTTGTACTGATGTAATGCCGTCTTGGTGCGTGTTGTAGTGTTGTACTGATGGTATGCCGTCTTGGTGCGTGTTGTATTGATGTAATGCCGTCTTGGTGCGTGTTGTATTGATGTAATGCCGTCTTGGTGCGTGTTGTAGTGTTGTATTGATGTAATGCCGTCTTGGTGCGTGTTGTATTCATGTAATGCCGTCTTGGTGCGTGTTGTACTGATGTAATGCCGTCTTGGTGCGTGTTGTACTGATGTAATGCCGTCTTGGTGCGTGTTGTATTGATGTAATGCCGTCTTGGTGCGTGTTGTATTGATGTAATGCCGTCTTGGTGCGTGTTGTAGTGTTGTACTGATGTAATGCCGTCTTGGTGCGTGTTGTATTCATGTAATGCCGTCTTGGTGCGTGTTGTACTGATGTAATGCCGTCTTGGTGCGTGTTGCACTGATGTAATGCCGTCTTGGTGCGTGTTGCACTGATGTAATGCCGTCTTGGTGCGTGTTGCACTGATGTAATGCCGTCTTGGTGCGTGTTGCACTGATGTAATGCCGTCTTGGTGCGTGTTGCACTGATGTAATGCCGTCTTGGTGCGTGTTGCACTGATGTAATGCCGTCTTGGTGCGTGTTGTATTGATGTAATGCCGTCTTGGTGCGTGTTGCACTGATGTAATGCCGTCTTGGTGCGTGTTGTACTGATGTAATGCCGTCTTGGTGCGTGTTGTACTGATGTAATGCCGTCTTGGTGCGTGTTGTATTGATGTAATGCCGTCTTGGTGCGTGTTGTACTGATGTAATGCCGTCTTGGTGCGTGTTGTATTCATGTAATGCCGTCTTGGTGCGTGTTGTATTGATGTAATGCCGTCTTGGTGCGTGTTGTACTGATGTAATGCCGTCTTGGTGCGTGTTGTATTGATGTAATGCCGTCTTGGTGCGTGTTTGTACTGATGTAATGCCGTCTTGGTGCGTGTTGTACTGATGTAATGCCGTCTTGGTGCGTGTTGCACTGATGTAATGCCGTCTTGGTGCGTGTTGTACTGATGTAATGCCGTCTTGGTGCGTGTTGCACTGATGTAATGCCGTCTTGGTGCGTGTTGTAGTGTTGCACTGATGTAATGCCGTCTTGGTGCGTGTTGTATTGATGTAATGCCGTCTTGGTGCGTGTTGTACTGATGTAATGCCGTCTTGGTGTGTGTTGTATTCATGTAATGCCGTCTTGGTGCGTGTTGTACTGATGTAATGCCGTCTTGGTGCGTGTTGTATTGATGTAATGCCGTCTTGGTGCGTGTTGTACTGATGTAATGCCGTCTTGGTGCGTGTTGTATTGATGTAATGCCGTCTTGGTGCGTGTTTGTACTGATGTAATGCCGTCTTGGTGCGTGTTGTACTGATGTAATGCCGTCTTGGTGCGTGTTGCACTGATGTAATGCCGTCTTGGTGCGTGTTGTACTGATGTAATGCCGTCTTGGTGCGTGTTGCACTGATGTAATGCCGTCTTGGTGCGTGTTGTAGTGTTGCACTGATGTAATGCCGTCTTGGTGCGTGTTGTATTGATGTAATGCCGTCTTGGTGCGTGTTGTACTGATGTAATGCCGTCTTGGTGTGTGTTGTATTCATGTAATGCCGTCTTGGTGCGTGTTGTACTGATGTAATGCCGTCTTGGTGCGTGTTGTATTGATGTAATGCCGTCTTGGTGCGTGTTGTACTGATGTAATGCCGTCTTGGTGCGTGTTGCACTGATGTAATGCCGTCTTGGTGCGTGTTGTATTGATGTAATGCCGTCTTGGTGCGTGTTGTATTCATGTAATGCCGTCTTGGTGCGTGTTGCACTGATGTAATGCCGTCTTGGTGCGTGTTGTAGTGTTGCACTGATGTAATGCCGTCTTGGTGCATGTTGTATTGATGTAATGCCGTCTTGGTGCGTGTTGCACTGATGTAATGCCGTCTTGGTGCGTGTTGTATTGATGTAATGCCGTCTTGGTGCGTGTTGTATTGATGTAATGCCGTCTTGGTGCGTGTTGTACTGATGTAATGCCGTCTTGGTGCGTGTTGTATTGATGTAATGCCGTCTTGGTGCGTGTTGTATTGATGTAATGCCGTCTTGGTGCGTGTTGTATTGATGTAATGCCGTCTTGGTGCGTGTTGTATTGATGTAATGCCGTCTTGGTGCGTGTTGTATTGATGTAATGCCGTCTTGGTGCGTGTTGTATTCATGTAATGCCGTCTTGGTGCGTGTTGTATTCATGTAATGCCGTCTTGGTGCGTGTTGTATTCATGTAATGCCGTCTTGGTGCGTGTTGTATTCATGTAATGCCGTCTTGGTGCGTGTTGTATTGATGTAATGCCGTCTTGGTGCGTGTTGTATTGATGTAATGCCGTCTTGGTGCGTGTTGTACTGATGTAATGCCGTCTTGGTGCGTGTTGTACTGATGTAATGCCGTCTTGGTGCGTGTTGTACTGATGTAATGCCGTCTTGGTGCGTGTTGTACTGATGTAATGCCGTCTTGGTGCGTGTTGTACTGATGTAATGCCGTCTTGGTGCGCGTTGCACTGATGTAATGCCGTCTTGGTGCGTGTTGTACTGATGTAATGCCGTCTTGGTGCGTGTTGTACTGATGTAATGCCGTCTTGGTGCGTGTTGTACTGATGTAATGCCGTCTTGGTGCGTGTTGTACTGATGTAATGCCGTCTTGGTGCGTGTTGTATTGATGTAATGCCGTCTTGGTGCGTGTTGCACTGATGTAATGCCGTCTTGGTGCGTGTTGTACTGATGTAATGCCGTCTTGGTGCGTGTTGTACTGATGTAATGCCGTCTTGGTGCGTGTTGCACTGATGTAATGCCGTCTTGGTGCGTGTTGTATTGATGTAATGCCGTCTTGGTGCGTGTTGCACTGATGTAATGCCGTCTTGGTGCGCGTTGTACTGATGTAATGCCGTCTTGGTGCGCGTTGCACTGATGTAATGCCGTCTTGGTGCGCGTTGCACTGATGTAATGCCGTCTTGGTGCGCGTTGCACTGATGTAATGCCGTCTTGGTGCGCGTTGCACTGATGTAATGCCGTCTTGGTGCGCGTTGCACTGATGTAATGCCGTCTTGGTGCGCGTTGCACTGATGTAATGCCGTCTTGGTGCGCGTTGCACTGATGTAATGCCGTCTTGGTGCGCGTTGCACTGATGTAATGCCGTCTTGGTGCGCGTTGCACTGATGTAATGCCGTCTTGGTGCGCGTTGCACTGATGTAATGCCGTCTTGGTGCGTGATGTAGTGATGGTATGCCGTGTTGGTGCGTGATGTAGTGATGGTATGCCGTCTTGGTGCGTGTTGTAGTGATGTAATGCTCGGTCTGTGCTCTGTGAGTATACAGTCAGTACTGCATCATTATCTGATTTTATTGAGTGTTTATGAAGAGGCTGGTCCTAATGTTTCAGAAGCAGGATAGAGATATTCCAGGGATTGAATATCACAGCCTGAGGAATTGCTGCTGTTTAAAAAGAGAAAAAAGGGAGAAACAGATTCAGATCTGATGATGACGATGATGATGATGATGATGATGAAATCAGTGCGAGTGTAAACACCGGCACACCATCAGATAAAGTAGAAGAAAGGAGGAAGATTTCCCAGAGTGTCTGCTGGAGGAACTTTCCCTGTTAGCTGGTATTTGATATGACACATGACAGTGAAGGGTGGGTGGGTGTGAGGCAGCTTTTCCTTTTGATATTTCTCACACAGACACACACACACACACACATTCTTTGCCAAATCGATGGCTCCTGTGAAAGATGAGATGTCTCCTTCTCTACATTCCTTCTGTCCTGTGTGTGTGTGTGTGTGTGTGTGTGCGCGCACTTCTGCAGACCTGTGAGGAATTTACTCCAGAGCACTCTCGACCAATCACGGTGCAGCATCATTTAAACAGAGGGAAATCCCAGTGCAGGGTAATTCCCTGCTGCACAGATATATATATGACACACACACACACACAATTAAAGCTAAATATCCCTGTTTATCACACAGTGGGATTTCACTTTATACGTCCTTATAAAACTACCGTAATTGCTGGAGCAGCACAGTTACCGTAAATACACAAACACACTGCATCTGTAGTAAACAAAGAAGGTAAAATGGCAGTTTTGGGGTGTGTGGGGGTGTGTGTGTGTGTGTGAGAAAGGTTAACAAGCATTAGTGTCCTCTGTGCTTTCAGCCTATCACATGACCTGTCATCTGATCAGAACACAGAGGCCTGCTCTCCCTCTGAGACTTTATTCTGATGATTTAACGCTACACAGGACATTCCTTATGAGAATAAATCACATGGTGTGTTTCAAATTAACCCCGCCCCCTTTAAAAAAATATATATATATATAAAATTCTGATTCAGTGCTTTTTATTCCAAACTTCAGATTTAAGCTTTGAGCTCTGTGTGTCTTTCCCATTTATGGAAGTGAGCGCAGCTAGGAGTGGGCGTGGCACAGATGCAGTAGATTTGTTTGTGGGTGTGTCTTAGACCTACTCTTATTAACATATGTGGGTTCAGAGACACACCCACTTTCCTGTCTGTGTCTTGAGTCTATATACACTTTATTGCCAAAAGTATTGGGACACCCCTCCAGATCATTGAGTTCAGGTGTTGTTTTTCAGGGGTTGGGCTCGGCCCCTTAGTTCCAGTGAAAGGAACTCTTAATGCTTCAGCTTCATACCAAGACATTTTGGACAATTTCATGCTCCCAACTTTGTGGGAACAGTTTGGGGATGACCCACATGCTGTTCCAACATGACTGCACACCAGTGACCAAAGCAAGGTCCATAAAGACATGGATGAGTGAGTTTGGTGTGGAGGAACTGGACTGAGTCCAGAACACCTTTGTGATGAATTAGAGAGGAGACTGCGAGCCAGACCTTATCATCACAACATCAGTGCCTGACCTCACAAATGCACTTCTTCTAGAGGAACGGTCAAAAATTCCCATAAACACACTCCTAAACCTTGTGGAAAGCCTTCCCAGAAGAGCTGAAGCGCTATTACGTTCATGTGCATGGAAAGGCAGACGTCCCAAAACTTTTGGCAATATAGTGTATGTAAATGAGCTCTGAGTGGGCGTGGCCTGTCCATTGAAATAAGGTCTTTGACTCCATATATGGAAGAAAGCAGTTCTGTGTGACTGTTGCCTTGAACAGATTGTGGGCGTGTCTTTGAGTCTGTATATGGAAATGAGAGTTTTTAATTAAAGATCATTTTAATTTAGGATTAAAAGTATTGTCTGTTTTTTTTTTTTGGCCTTTGCTGATCTGTGTCCTGGAACACAATGTTGTGAATATTGTGATAAGGTTGCGTGACTTGATTGTCAAAACAGCCGCCTTAAAGAGCAGTAATGTGTCAGGTCTGGTGCCATGCAAATTCTGTGTGTGTGTGTGGTCCTGTCAAGTTCAATCACACACACGCACACACTGAATGGAATGTTGTGGTGGATGCCGGAGAGTTTGTCCTGGTAATGAACTACTATTTCACACACACACACACACACACACACACACACTGCTGGTTCATTATCTTTCCTTTAATAAAACATGGTCATCTCACCAGACTTTCATTTCATCATTAAATAACTGCAGACTCTGAAGCGTCGCATCTATGATCCACTCTACAGAGTTCCTGGATCTGATTGGTCGAAAGGCGTCGACTTTATTTTGGTTTCCGTAGTAACGGCTCATTCACAGGGGATGACAGGCATTGAAAAGTTTTTCTGTGAGGTGGAGTGATGTTTATGTAACACATGAGGTGACTGGAATGAAGAGTGGCTGAGGAAAGCCGAGGTGTGTTTGTGTTTGTGAAACTCGGTGAGGCGTCTCTCTCCGCGTCTCTCTCCGCGTCTCAGCATGCTGTAATTGCTGTAATCTTGTAAAAGTGTGAGGATCAGCAGTGAAGTTGTCCTGACACGCTCACACACACACTGAGGTCAGACTGAGCCAAACAAACATCACTGAACATCAACACACTGTGCTGAGAGCAACGAGAGCACTAACACACACAGGGAGGATGGTGAGGATGAAGAGAGCAGTAACACACACAGGGAGGATGATGAGGATGAAGAGAGCAGTAACACACACGGAGGATGATGAGGATGAAGAGAGCAGTAACACACACAGGGAGGATGATGAGGATGAAGAGAGCAGTAACACACACAGGGAGGATGATGAGGATGAAGAGAGCAGTAACACACACAGGGAGGATGATGAGGATGAAGAGAGCAGTAACACACACAGGGAGGATGATGAGGATGAAGAGAGCAGTAACACACACGGAGGATGATGAGGATGAAGAGAGCAGTAACACACAGGGAGGATGAGGATGAAGAGAGCAGTAACACACACAGGGAGGATGAAGAGAGCAGTAACACACACGGAGGATGAGGATGAAGAGAGCAGTAACACACAGTGAGGATGAGGATGAAGAGAGCAGTAACACACACAGGGAGGATGAGGATGAAGAGAGCAGTAACACACAGTGAGGATGAAGAGAGCAGTAACACACACAGGGAGGATGAAGAGAGCAGTAACACACAGGGAGGATGAAGAGAGCAGTAACACACACAGGGAGGATGATGAGGATGAAGAGAGCAGTAACACAGTGAGGATGAGGATGAAGAGAGCAGTAACACACACGGAGGATGAGGATGAAGAGAGCAGTAACACACAGGGAGGATGATGAGGATGAGAGCAGTAACACACAGGGAGGATGAAGAGAGCAGTAACACACATGGAGGAGGATGAGGATGAAGAGAGCAGTAACACACAGGGAGGAGGATGAGGATGAGAGCAGTAACACACAGGGAGGATGAAGAGAGCAGTAACACACACAGGGAGGATGAGGATGAAGAGAGCAGTAACACACAGGGAGGATGAAGAGAGCAGTAACACACACAGGGAGGATGAAGAGAGCAGTAACACACAGGGAGGATGAAGAGAGCAGTAACACACACAGGGAGGATGATGAGGATGAAGAGAGCAGTAACACAGTGAGGATGAGGATGAAGAGAGCAGTAACACACACGGAGGATGAGGATGAAGAGAGCAGTAACACACAGGGAGGATGATGAGGATGAAGAGAGCAGTAACACAGTGAGGATGAGGATGAAGAGAGCAGTAACACACACAGTGAGGATGAAGAGAGCAGTAACACACACAGTGAGGATGAGGATGAAGAGAGCAGTAACACACACAGGGAGGATGATGAGGATGAAGAGAGCAGTAACACACACAGTGAGGATGAGGATGAAGAGAGCAGTAACACACAGGGAGGATGAGGATGAAGAGAGCAGTAACACAGTGAGGATGAGGATGAAGAGAGCAGTAACACACACAGTGAGGATGAGGATGAAGAGAGCAGTAACACACACAGTGAGGATGAGGATGAAGAGAGCAGTAACACACAGTGAGGATGAAGAGAGCAGTAACACACAGGGAGGATGAGGATGAAGAGAGCAGTAACACAGTGAGGATGAGGATGAAGAGAGCAGTAACACACACAGTGAGGATGAGGATGAAGAGAGCAGTAACACACAGTGAGGATGAGGATGAAGAGAGCAGTAACACACACACAGTGAGGATGAGGATGAAGAGAGCAGTAACACACACAGTGAGGATGAGGATGGAGAGCAGTAACACACACAGTGAGGATGAGGATGAAGAGAGCAGTAACACACACAGTGAGGATGAGGATGAAGAGAGCAGTAACACACAGTGAGGATGAGGATGAAGAGAGCAGTAACACAGTGAGGATGAGGATGAAGAGAGCAGTAACACACACACAGTGAGGATGAGCATGAAGAGAGCAGTAACACACACACAGTGAGGATGAGGATGAAGAGAGCAGTAACACACACAGGGAGGATGAGGATGAAGAGAGCAGTAACACACACAGGGAGGATGATGAGGATGAAGAGAGCAGTAACACACACAGTGAGGATGAGGATGAAGAGAGCAGTAACACACACTGAGGATGAGGATGAAGAGAGCAGTAACACACACACAGTGAGGATGAGGATTAAGAGAGCAGTAACACACAGGGAGGGTGAGGATGAAGAGAGCAGTAACACACACAGGGAGGATGAGGATGAAGAGATCAGTAACACACACACAGTGAGGATGAGGATGAAGAGAGCAGTAACACACACACAGTGAGGATGAGGATGAAGAGAGCAGTAACACACAGGGAGGGTGAGGATGAAGAGAGCAGTAACACACACAGGGAGGATGAGGATGAAGAGAGCAGTAACACACACAGGGAGGATGAGGATGAAGAGAGCAGTAACACACAGTGAGGATGAGGATGAAGAGAGCAGTAACACACACAGGGAGGATGATGAGGATGAAGAGAGCAGTAACACACACAGGGAGGATGAGGATGAAGAGAGCAGTAACACACAGGGAGGGTGAGGATGAAGAGAGCAGTAACACACACAGGGAGGATGAGGATGAAGAGAGCAGTAACACACACAGGGAGGATGAGGATGAAGAGAGCAGTAACACACACAGGGAGGATGAGGATGAAGAGAGCAGTAACACACACAGTGAGGATGAGGATGAAGAGAGCAGTAACACACACACAGGGAGGATGAGGATGAAGAGAGCAGTAACACACAGTGAGGATGAGGATGAAGAGAGCAGTAACACACACACAGTGAGGATGAAGAGAGCAGTAACACACACAGGGAGGATGAGGATGAAGAGAGCAGTAACACACAGGGAGGATGATGAGGATGAAGAGAGCAGTAACACACACAGGGAGGATGAGGATGAAGAGAGCAGTAACACACACACAGTGAGGATGAGGATGAAGAGAGCAGTAACACACACAGGGAGGATGATGAGGATGAAGAGAGCAGTAACACACACAGGGAGGATGATGAGGATGAAGAGAGCAGTAACACACACAGTGAGGATGAGGATGAAGAGAGCAGTAACACACACATTGAGGATGAGGATGAAGAGAGCAGTAACACACACACAGTGAGGATGAAGAGAGCAGTAACACACACAGGGAGGATGAGGATGAAGAGAGCAGTAACACACACAGTGAGGATGAGGATGAAGAGAGCAGTAACACACAGTGAGGATGAGGATGAAGAGAGCAGTAACACACAGGGAGGATGAGGATGAAGAGAGCAGTAACACGATGAGGATGAAGAGAGCAGTAACACACACAGTGAGGATGAGGATGAAGAGAGCAGTAACACACAGTGAGGATGAGGATGAAGAGAGCAGTAACACACACACAGTGAGGATGAGGATGGAGAGCAGTAACACACACAGTGAGGATGAGGATGAAGAGAGCAGTAACACACACAGTGAGGATGAGGATGAAGAGAGCAGTAACACACACAGTGAGGATGAGGATGAAGAGAGCAGTAACACACAGTGAGGATGAGGATGAAGAGAGCAGTAACACAGTGAGGATGAGGATGAAGAGAGCAGTAACACACACAGGGAGGATGATGAGGATGAAGAGAGCAGTAACACACACAGTGAGGATGAGGATGAAGAGAGCAGTAACACACACTGAGGATGAGGATGAAGAGAGCAGTAACACACACAGTGAGGATGAGGATTAAGAGAGCAGTAACACACAGGGAGGGTGAGGATGAAGAGAGCAGTAACACACACAGGGAGGATGAGGATGAAGAGATCAGTAACACACACACAGTGAGGATGAGGATGAAGAGAGCAGTAACACACACACAGTGAGGATGAGGATGAAGAGAGCAGTAACACACAGGGAGGGTGAGGATGAAGAGAGCAGTAACACACACAGGGAGGATGAGGATGAAGAGAGCAGTAACACACACAGGGAGGATGAGGATGAAGAGAGCAGTAACACACACAGTGAGGATGAGGATGAAGAGAGCAGTAACACACACAGGGAGGATGAGGATGAAGAGAGCAGTAACACACACAGGGAGGATGAGGATGAAGAGAGCAGTAACACACAGGGAGGGTGAGGATGAAGAGAGCAGTAACACACACAGGGAGGATGAGGATGAAGAGAGCAGTAACACACACAGGGAGGATGAGGATGAAGAGAGCAGTAACACACACAGGGAGGATGAGGATGAAGAGAGCAGTAACACACACAGTGAGGATGAGGATGAAGAGAGCAGTAACACACACACAGTGAGGATGAGGATGAAGAGAGCAGTAACACACACAGTGAGGATGAGGATGAAGAGAGCAGTAACACACACAGGGAGGATGAGGATGAAGAGAGCAGTAACACACACAGTGAGGATGAGGATGAAGAGAGCAGTAACACACACAGTGAGGATGAGGATGAAGAGAGCAGTAACACACACACAGTGAGGATGAAGAGAGCAGTAACACACACAGGGAGGATGAGGATGAAGAGAGCAGTAACACACAGTGAGGATGATGAGGATGAAGAGAGCAGTAACACACACAGGGAGGATGAGGATGAAGAGAGCAGTAACACACACACAGGGAGGATGAGGATGAAGAGAGCAGTAACACACACACAGGGAGGATGAGGATGAAGAGAGCAGTAACACACACAGGGAGGATGATGAGGATGAAGAGAGCAGTAACACACACAGGGAGGATGATGAGGATGAAGAGAGCAGTAACACACACAGGGAGGGTGAGGATGAAGAGAGCAGTAACACACACAGGGAGGATGAGGATGAAGAGAGCAGTAACACACACAGGGAGGATGAGGATGAAGAGAGCAGTAACACACACAGGGAGGATGAGGATGAAGAGAGCAGTAACACACACAGGGAGGATGAGGATGAAGAGAGCAGTAACACACACAGGGAGGATGAGGATGAAGAGAGCAGTAACACACACAGGGAGGATGAGGATGAAGAGAGCAGTGACACACACACACACACACAGTGATGATGAGGATGAAGAGAGCAGTAACACACACACAGGGAGGATGAGGATGAAGAGAGCAGTAACACACACACAGTGAGGATGAGGATGAAGAGAGCAGTAACACACACACAGTGAGGATGAGGATGAAGAGAGCAGTAACACACACACAGTGAGGATGAGGATGAAGAGAGCAGTAACACACACAGTGAGGATGAGGATGAAGAGAGCAGTAACACACACAGGGAGGATGAGGATGAAGAGAGCAGTAACACACACAGGGAGGATGAGGATGAAGAGAGCAGTAACACACACAGGGAGGATGAGGATGAAGAGAGCAGTAACACACACAGGGAGGATGAGGATGAAGAGAGCAGTAACACACACAGGGAGGATGAGGATGAAGAGAGCAGTAACACACACAGGGAGGATGAGGGATGAAGAGAGCAGTAACACACACAGGGAGGATGAGGATGAAGAGAGCAGTAACACACACAGGGAGGATGAGGATGAAGAGAGCAGTAACACACACAGGGAGGATGAGGATGAAGAGAGCAGTAACACACACAGGGAGGATGAGGATGAAGAGAGCAGTAACACACACAGGGAGGATGAGGATGAAGAGAGCAGTAACACACAGGGAGGATGAGGATGAAGAGAGCAGTAACACACACAGGGAGGATGAGGATGAAGAGAGCAGTAACACACACACAGTGAGGATGAGGATGAAGAGAGCAGTAACACACACACAGTGAGGATGAGGATGAAGAGAGCAGTAACACACACACAGTGAGGATGAGGATGAAGAGAGCAGTAACACACACACAGTGAGGATGAGGATGAAGAGAGCAGTAACACACACACAGTGAGGATGAGGATGAAGAGAGCAGTAACACACACAGGGAGGATGAGGATGAAGAGAGCAGTAACACACACAGGGAGGATGAGGATGAAGAGAGCAGTAACACACACAGGGAGGATGAGGATGAAGAGAGCAGTAACACACACAGGGAGGATGAGGATGAAGAGAGCAGTAACACACAGGGAGGATGAGGATGAAGAGAGCAGTAACACACAGGGAGGATGAGGATGAAGAGAGCAGTAACACACACAGGGAGGATGAGGATGAAGAGAGCAGTAACACACACAGGGAGGATGAGGATGAAGAGAGCAGTAACACACAGGGAGGATGAGGATGAAGAGAGCAGTAACACACAGGGAGGATGAGGATGAAGAGAGCAGTAACACACACAGGGAGGATGAGGATGAAGAGAGCAGTAACACACACAGGGAGGATGAGGATGAAGAGAGCAGTAACACACACAGGGAGGATGAGGATGAAGAGAGCAGTAACACACACAGGGAGGATGAGGATGAAGAGAGCAGTAAGGAGGAGAGTGTTTTATTCCTCTTCTCCCTCAGTAGTTTACTCTGTTACAGTTTCCATATTTATTCTAGAGTACTTTTATCCATTTATTGTTATATTTAATATAGTGCATCTCTCTCTCTCTTTCTTTCTCTCTCTCTATCTCTCACTCTGTCTGTCTCTCTCTCTCTCTGTTTGTCTCTCTCTCTCTCTCCTGTTAGGACTTGTCCACATTATCCAAAAGCACAAACTTTCCTCTACAAACATAAACATACCTATTTGTGTGAGTGTCTGTGTGTGAGTGTCTGTGTGCGAGTGTCTGTGTGAGTGTCTGTGTGTGTGTGAGTGTCTGTGTGTGAGTGTCTGTGTGTGTGTCTGTGTGTGTGTCTGTGTGAGAGTGAGTGTCTGTGTGAGAGTGAGTGTGTGTGTGAGAGTGAGTGTGTGTGTGAGAGTGAGTGAGTGTGTGTGTGAGAGTGAGTGAGTGTGTGTGAGAGTGAGTGAGTGTGTGTGAGAGTGAGTGAGTGTGTGTGAGAGTGAGTGAGTGTGTGTGTGAGTGAGTGTGTGTGTGAGTGAGTGTCTGTGTGTGTGTGTGTGTCTGTGTGAGTGTGTGTGAGTGTGTGTGTGTGTGTGAGTGTCTGTGTGTGAGTGTCTGTGTGTGAGTGAGTGTCTGTGTGAGTGTCTGTGTGAGTGTCTGTGTGTGAGTGTCTGTGTGAGTGTGTGTGTCTGTGTGTGTGTGTGTGTGTGAGTGTATGAGTGAGTGTGTGTGAGTGAGTGTGTGTGTGTGTGTGAGTTTGTGTGTGAGTGAGTGTGTGTGTGTGTCTGTGAGTGAGTGTGTGTGTGTGTCTGTGAGTGTGTGTGTGTGTGTGCGACTTTGATGCATGTGTTTGCTCTATTTAAGGTAAATTAGGTTTTAAATGAGAGATGAGGACGATGCAATTGGTGTGTTTGTCTTTCTCAGGTGGGCCTCACACACACACACACACACACACAGCTTGTTCAGGCTTGTTCTCACTCTCTCTGACTCTGTGTGTGTGAGAGAGTGTGTGTGTGTGTGTTTGGTGATAGTGGTGTTGAGGGATGGCTTTATAAAGTCCCACAGGAGCGTTTAGAGGATGGACTCAGCCATCGCTTTGTCCTGCAGAACTTCCTGCCGTCGAATGATGAACAATAACACTGTACACACACACACACACACATACACACACACACACATTGTACTGCTAAAATGTTACGCAGCACATGTGTGCGTCACCAACAAACAGTGGAGGTGGAGTAGATCATATTTCTGTCTCTCTCTCACCGTCTTTCCATCCTGCTGGTGTCTGTCTATCTGTCTGTCTGTCTATTTTGTGTGTTGGAGGATGGATGGGGATAAAAGTTTTGACCAAATCAGGAAGTGATCCAGATATCTGCAAAATAAAATAAAATAAAATAAAACATCAATGTGGGAAGCCAAAAGGGTCAGAGCTGATGAAGTGATGCAAGTTTAATAGTACTGAGGAAATGAACCTGTGTTGTAGTGGAGTGTGTGTTGTAGTGGAGTGTGTGTTGTAGTGGAGTGTGTGTGTGTGTGTTGTAGTGGAGTGTGTGTGTGTGTGTCTTGTAGTGGTGTGTGTGTGTGTGTGTTGTAGTGGAGTGTGTGTGTGTGTGTGTTGTAGTGGAGTGTGTGTGTGTGTGTGTTGTAGTGGAGTGTGTGTGTGTGTTGTAGTGGAGTGTGTGTGTGTGTATGTGTCTTGTAGTGGTGTGTGTGTGTGTGTGTGTGTCTTGTAGTGGTGTGTGTGTGTTGTAGTGGTGTAGTGGTGTGTGTGTGTGTGTGTGTTGTAGTGGTGAGTGTGTGTGTAGTGGTGAGTGTGTGTGTGTTTGTGTGTGTGTTATAGTGGTGAGTGTGTGTGTGTTGTAGTGGAGTGTGTGTGTGTTGTAGTGGTGTGTGTGTTGTAGTGGAGTGTGTGTTGTAGTGGAGTGTGTGTGTGTTGTAGTGGAGTGTGTGTGTGTTGTAGTGGAGTGTGTGTGTGTTGTAGTGGAGTGTGTGTTGTAGTGGAGTGTGTGTTGTAGTGGAGTGTGTGTTGTAGTGGAGTGTGTGTGTGTTGTAGTGGAGTGTGTGTGTGTGTTGTAGTGGAGTGTGTGTGTGTGTTGTAGTGGAGTGTGTGTGTGTTTGTAGTGGTGTGTGTGTGTGTGTCTTGTAGTGGTGTGTGTGTGTTGTAGTGGTGTAGTGGTGTGTGTGTGTGTGTGTGTGTGTTGTAGTGGTGAGTGTGTGTGTAGTGGTGAGTGTGTGTGTGTTTGTGTGTTGTAGTGGTGAGTGTGTGTGTGTTTGTGTGTGTGTTGTAGTGGTGAGTGTGTGTGTGTTGTAGTGGAGTGTGTGTGTGTGTGTGTGTGTGTTGTAGTGGTGTGTGTGTGTTGTAGTGGTGAGTGTGTTTGTGTGTGTGTTGTAGTGGTGTGTGTGTGTGTTGTAGTGGTGTGTGTGTGTGTGTTGTAGTGGAGTGTGTGTGTTGTAGTGGTGTGTGTGTGTGTGTTGTAGTGGAGTGTGTGTGTGTGTGTGTGTGTTGTAGTGGTGTGTGTGTGTTGTAGTGGTGTGTGTGTGTGTGTGTGTGTGTGTTGTAGTGGTGTGTGTGTGTTTGTTGTAGTGGTGTGTGTGTGTTGTAGTGGTGAGTGTGTTTGTGTGTGTGTTGTAGTGGTGTGTTTGTGTGTGTGTTGTAGTGGTGTGTGTGTGTGTTGTAGTGGTGTGTGTGTGTTGTAGTGGTGTGTGTGTGTGTGTGTGTTGTAGTGGTGTGTGTGTGTGTGTGTTGTAGTGGTGTGTGTGTGTGTGTGTTGTAGTGGTGTGTGTGTGTTGTAGTGGTGTGTGTGTGTGTGTGTGTTGTGGTGTGTGTGTGTGTGTGTGTGTGTGTTGTAGTGGTGTGTGTGTGTGTGTTGTAGTGGTGTGTGTGTGTGTGTTGTAGTGATGAGTGTGTTTGTGTGTGTGTTGTAGTGGTGTGTGTGTGTGTTGTAGTGGAGTGTGTGTTGTAGTGGAGTGTGTGTTGTAGTGGAGACTGTGTGTTGTAGTGGAGTGTGTGTTGTAGTGGAGAGTGTGTGTGTGTGTTGTAGTGGAGTGTGTGTTGTAGTGGAGTGTGTGTTGTAGTGGAGTGTGTGTGTGTGTGTTGTAGTGGAGTGTGTGTGTGTGTTGTAGTGGAGTGTGTGTGTGTGTTGTAGTGGAGTGTGTGTGTGTTGTAGTGGTGAGTGTGTGTCTGTTGTGGAGTGTGTGTGTGTTGTAGTGGAGTGTGTGTGTGTGTGTGTTGTAGTGGTGTGTGTGTGTTGTAGTGGTGTGTGTGTGTGTGTGTGTTGTAGTGGTGTGTGTGTGTTGTAGTGTGTGTGTGTGTGTGTGTGTGTGTGTGTGTGTGTGTGAAGTGGTGTTGATGTAGTGGTGTGTGTGTGTGTGTGTGTGAAGTGGTGTTGATGTAGTGGTGTGTGTGTGTGTGTGTGTGTGTGTGTGTGTGTGGTGTTGATGTAGTGGTGTGTGTGTGTGTGTGTGTGTGTGTTGTAGTGGTGTGTGTGTGTGTGTTGTAGTGGTGTGTGTGTGTGTGTGTTGTAGTGATGAGTGTGTTTGTGTGTGTGTTGTAGTGGTGTGTGTGTGTGTTGTAGTGGAGTGTGTGTGTGTGTGTCTTGTAGTGGTGTGTGTGTGTGTGTGTTGTAGTGGTGTGTGTGTGTTGTAGTGGTGTGTGTGTTGTAGTGGAGTGTGTGTTGTAGTGGAGTGTGTGTTGTAGTGGAGTGTGTGTGTGTGTGTCTTGTAGTGGAGTGTGTGTGTGTGTGTCTTGTAGTGGAGTGTGTGTGTGTGTGTCTTGTAGTGGTGAGTGTGTGTGTGTTTGTGTGTGTGTTGTAGTGGTGTGTGTGTGTCTTGTAGTGGTGTGTGTGTTGTAGTGGTGTGTGTGTGTGTGTTGTAGTGGTGAGTGTGTGTGTAGTGGTGAGTGTGTGTGTGTTTGTGTGTGTTGTAGTGGTGGGTGTGTGTGTGTGTGTTGTAGTGGAGTGTGTGTGTGTGTGTGTGTTGTAGTGGTGTGTGTGTGTTGTAGTGATGTGTGTGTGTGTGTGTTGTAGTGGTGAGTGTGTTTGTGTTTGTGTGTGTGTTGTAGTGGTGTGTGTGTGTGTGTTGTAGTGGTGTGTGTGTGTGTGTGTGTGTTGTAGTGGTGTGTGTGTGTGTGTGTTGTAGTGGTGTGTGTGTGTTGTAGTGGTGTGTGTGCGTGTGTGTGTTGTAGTGGTGTGTGTGTGTGTTGTAGTGGTGTGTGTGTGTGTTGTAGTGGTGAGTGTGTTTGTGTTTGTGTGTGTGTTGTAGTGGTGTGTGTGTGTGTGTGTGTGTTGTAGTGGTGTGTGTGTGTTGTAGTGGTGTGTGTGTGTTGTAGTGGAGTGTGTGTGTGTGTGTGTGTTGTAGTGGAGTGTGTGTGTGTGTGTTGTAGTGGAGTGTGTGTGTGTGTGTTGTAGTGGAGTGTGTGTGTGTTGTAGTGGTGTGTGTGTGTGTTGTAGTGGGGTGTGTGTGTGTGTTGTAGTGGGGTGTGTGTGTGTGTTGTAGTGGTGTGTGTGTGTGTGTGTGTTGTAGTGGTGTGTGTGTGTGTGTGTGTTGTAGTGGTGTGTGTGTGTGTGTGTTGTAGTGGAGTGTGTGTGTGTGTGTGTTGTAGTGGAGTGTGTGTGTGTGTGTGTTGTAGTGGTGAGTGTGTGTGTGTTGTAGTGGAGTGTGTGTGTGTGTTGTAGTGGAGTGTGTGTGTGTGTTGTAGTGGAGTGTGTGTGTTGTAGTGGAATGTGTGTGTGTTTGTGTGTGTGTGTGTTGTAGTGGTGTGTGTGTGTGTTGTAGTGGAGTGTGTGTGTGTTGTAGTGGTGAGTGTGTGTGTGTTGTAGTGGAGTGTGTGTGTGTTGTAGTGGTGAGTGTGTGTGTTGTAGTGGAGTGTGTGTGTGTGTGTTGTAGTGGAGTGTGTGTGTGTGTGTTGTAGTGGAGTGTGTGTGTGTGTGTTGTAGTGGAGTGTGTGTGTGTGTGTTGTAGTGGAGTGTGTGTGTGTGTGTGTGTTGTAGTGGAGTGTGTGTGTGTGTGTGTTGTAGTGGAGTGTGTGTGTGTGTGTTGTAGTGGAGTGTGTGTGTGTGTGTTGTAGTGGAGTGTGTGTGTGTGTGTGTTGTAGTGGAGTGTGTGTGTGTTGTAGTGGAGTGTGAGTGTGTGTGTGTTGTAGTGGAGTGTGAGTGTGTGTGTGTTGTAGTGGAGTGTGAGTGTGTGTGTGTTGTAGTGGAGTGTGTGTGTGTGTGTTGTAGTGGAGTGTGTGTGTTGTAGTGGAGTGTGTGTGTGTGTGTGTTGTAGTGGAGTGTGTGTGTGTGTGTTGTAGTGGAGTGTGTGTGTTGTAGTGGAGTGTGTGTGTTGTAGTGGAGTGTGTCTGTTGTAGTGGAGTGTGTGTGTTGTAGTGGAGTGTGTGTGTTGTAGTGGAATGTGTGTGTGTGTTGTAGTGGAGTGTGTGTGTGTGTGTGTGTTGTAGTGGAGTGTGTGTGTGTGTGTTGTAGTGGAGTGTGTGTGTGTGTGTGTGTGTGTGTGTTGTAGTGGAGTGTGTGTGTGTGTTGTAGTGGAGTGTGTGTGTGTGTGTTGTAGTGGAGTGTGTGTGTGTGTGTTGTAGTGGAGTGTGTGTGTGTTGTAGTGGAGTGTGTGTGTGTTGTAGTGGAGTGTGTGTGTGCTGTAGTGGAGTGTGTGTGTGTCTGTTGTAGTGGAGTGTGTCTGTTGTAGTGGATTGTGTGTGTTGTAGTGGAGTGTGTGTGTGTGTGTGTGTGTTGTAGTGGAGTGTGTGTCTGTTTGTGTGTGTGTTGTAGTGGAGTGTGTGTTTGTTGTAGTGGAGTGTGTGTGTGTTGTAGTGGAGTGTGTGTGTTGTAGTGGAGTGTGTGTCTGTTTGTGTGTGTGTTGTAGTGGAGTGTGTGTGTGTTGTAGTGGTGAGTGTGTGTGTGTTGTAGTGGAGTGTGTGTGTGTTGTAGTGGAGTGTGTGTGTGTTGTAGTGGAGTGTGTGTGTGTTGTAGTGGAGTGAGTGTGTGTGTGTTGTAGTGGAGTGTGTGTGTGTGTGTGTTGTAGTGGTGAGTGTGTGTGTGTTTGTGTTGTAGTGGAGTGTTTGTGTGTGTGTTGTAGTGGAGTGTGTGTGTGTGTGTGTGTGTTGTAGTGGAGTGTGTGTGTGTTGTAGTGGAGTGTGTGTGTGTTGTAGTGGAGTGTGTGTGTGTGTTGTAGTGGAGTGTGTGTGTGTGTGTGTGTTGTAGTGGAGTGTGTGTGTGTGTGTGTTGTAGTGGAGTGTGTGTGTGTGTGTGTTGTAGTGGAGTGTGTGTGTGTGTGTGTTGTAGTGGAGTGTGTGTGTGTTGTAGTGGAGTGTGTGTGTGTGTGTGTGTGTGTTGTAGTGGAGTGTGTGTGTGTGTGTGTGTTGTAGTGGAGTGTGTGTGTGTGTGTGTGTTGTAGTGGAGTGTGTGTGTGTGTGTGTGTTGTAGTGGAGTGTGTGTGTGTGTGTTGTAGTGGAGTGTGTGTGTGTTGTAGTGGAGTGTGTGTGTGTTGTAGTGGAGTGTGTGTGTGTGTGTTGTAGTGGAGTGTGTGTGTGTGTGTGTGTGTTGTAGTGGAGTGTGTGTGTGTGTGTTGTAGTGGAGTGAGTGTGTGTGTGTTGTAGTGGAGTGAGTGTGTGTTTGTGTGTGTTGTAGTGGTGAGTGTGTGTGTTGTAGTGGAGTGTGTGTGTGTGTGTGTTGTAGTGGAGGGTGTGTGTGTTGTAGTGGTGAGTGTGTGTGTGTTGTAGTGGAGAGTGTGTGTGTTGTAGTGGTGAGTGTGTGTGTGTTGTAGTGGAG
>NC_080715.1:41994152-41996652 GCF_019097595.1 Hemibagrus wyckioides | reverse complement strand
CTGTTAGCGTCACACTGCAGGTTCATTCTCCGCTCTGTGGTTTAATGCTAAATCCTGCCGCGGATTAAAGCGAGAGGAGAGAAACATGACGTGGTCGGCGGCGGGTTTGGAGGTCGGCCGCCGTGTCCGGCTCGTGTTGGGATGTGTGTTAAGTCCATCTGTGAACACGATAAGCGCTTAGCGATGATGGATGAGCAGATCATCAGTCACACTGACACGCCGAGGTTCCCGTCCTCAAGGAGATCAAACGTCTCCGAGACAAAGCACACGTCTGTCAGGGATGAGGGGGGGCGTCTGAACACGCGGAGAGTAGAACCCACACACACATTCTTCATATTCGTCGGCGTGAAAGAGCTTTCAGACAGTTTTTACCTCAGACTTTGCCTCAGAGTCGCTCAGAAATCTGAACCGTCAGCCGTTCTTTGCTAATTCTACAAAATATTTGAAATGTTCATAAACCAGGGGCTACATGAGCGCTGGCTAAACTACCTGTATGCTGCTGCTACATGTGATCCCGCGTGAGAGTTGGATCCCCCACCCCATGATTCAAAACAGTTCCAGAGCGATGCTAGTTAGCAGAGGTTATTTATCTAGTAGCTCGGTGTTTAGCCAGATTAGCTGGCCTGCTGAACAATAAAGGAAGTTTCCGTGTATGTGAGTGTGTGTGTGTTAGTGTGTGTGTGTGTGTGTGTGTGTGAGAGCTTCTCTCTGTGATTCCATGCCAGTCAAGTAGTCTTAATTAATTCCAACTTTCTAGCTCTTTGTTGGATCATGTAGCTTCAATAGCGTGTTATTAGCGTGAGTGTTTAGCTCCTTCACTGTCTCCATGAGCAGAAATGTCCTTTCTATATAAATATATACCCCACCGCTGCAGGTATGGCACCCGCTAATGAGTCTGGAAAATGTGAAACGCACACATAGTGATTTTTTTTTTGTTTTTCTTTGTCCTGTTTTTCCAGACTGTCATGCGGAAGGGGCCCTGCAGGTGATGACATCACGTTGCCACGGGAAACGCACGTGTATGGTTCGAGCCTCGACACAGGAGTTCGGGGACCCCTGTTACGCCGGGACTCGCAAATACCTCAGTGTTATATACACCTGTGGTGAGTGTACACACACACACACACACCCTGCAATCTTACAGAGGAACTGCATTTTAAATACAAAAATTAATTCTGTGAGGTAAATGATGAAATATGGAGGCAGACCATGTTACCATGACAACATAAATCTTCAACAAACATCTTCAGAAGAGAAACGTGGCCCCTCGAGCTCTAAACAGGTGAAAAACCACATGATGTTGATGTCCAGCATCTGACCAATCAGAGCTGAGATTCCCAGAAAAGAACTCATGCAATGATGCGGTTTTGGCCACCAGAGGGCGCTGAACACACACTGCTACCATGTGGGAAGTGCTTCTGTGTACAAGAAAAAAAAAAAAATATATATATATATATATATAGGATTTTTTAAATAATCACAGGTTTATTTTTAATCAATTGTTGTCTCTCATCATCTCTCACCCTCTGTTGTATTTTTCCATTAATTGAATGTAATCATTATCACTCATCTATATGAATTATCTGACTGGATTATTATTTTTGATGTTTACTGATGGCAGCAGGTGTGATATTGTTAATATTGTCAGACTTTCAGAAAGGATTTTGTTGGACCTGGTGTATTTATTTAATTATGTATTTATTTTTATACACACACACACACACACATATATGTATATATATATGTACATATGTGTATATATATGTATATATAATATAAAAGACGTTTTTCATCAGTACTGGAGAATAAACGATGGCTTAGTATAAGTAATAGGATAGGATACAGATAAACTACATGATTAAACAATTATCTCTAAACGAGGTGTGGCCCCTGTGAAGGCAGCGTGGCCCCTGTAAAGGGGGTTTGGCCTCTGTGGAGAGGATATGGCCCCTGTGAAGGCAGTGTGGCTTATGTAAAGGGGGTGTGGCCCCTGTGGAGGGGGTGTGGCCCCTGTAAAGGCAGTGTGGCTTCTGTAGAGGAGGTGTGGCCCCTGTGGAGGCGTGTGGATTTTGTGAAGGAGGTGTGGCCTATGTGAAGGAGGTGTGGCCTCTGAAGGCAGTTTGGCTTAAGGCGGCATGGCCCCTGGCCTCTGCGATAGCGGGTGTGACCTCTGTGAAGGTGGTGTGGCTTATGGGAAGGCTGTGTGGCCTCTGTGGAGGGGGTGTGGTTTCTGTGAAGGGGGTGTGGTCTGCTACTCTTTAAAATCCAACTGTTTTAAGTATAAATTTTACCTGTTCTATAACATCACTGATCTGACTTGTGTTTGTGTGTGTGTGTGTGTGTTTTGAAAGACCGACCTCCTGAATTTTTTCAGAGCAGACCCTCTGTACTAATTCATCCTCCTACAGGAAACTAAATGAGAGTAAACATCAGACATGCTGATACAGTGCTCTGTGTGTGTGTGTGTGTGTCTGGGTCTGATTGATCCAGTTCCATCAGC
>NC_080715.1:41959152-41981652 GCF_019097595.1 Hemibagrus wyckioides | reverse complement strand
AAATAAACTTTTTATTTATTTATTTATTTTATATTATTTAAGTACTTCATATTAATCAAACTAAAATATATTTGCTGTTTAGGTTTTTTTTGCATTTAAAAAATTTGTTTAGAATAAAATTAGCCTCATCAAGAAACATATTTTTTTAATAATAATAAAATATATATATATATATATTTTTTTTTTTTCCCCACCTTAGAAAAAATTTTCTTACGATAAACCTCATCAGGAATATTTTAATAATATTTTATTAAATATTATTTTTTATTATTATATTAAACTTATTTTTTTCCAAGAATTAATTAGCTTGTATATGTAAAGGATGATTGATATACATTTACATTTATTTTACATTATATATTTACACACACACACACCCCTTCCTGACAGGGTGCCAATACTTCTGGACATGACTGTATTTATATATAATTAAGACGCGATGTCTCAGAAGCGTACACACCCCGAATCCTTGAAAAGGAACCTCCGAACCCGTTGTTGCAAAAGTATTGGCGCCCCCTCCAGCCCCGGCTCTGGTTTTATTAAATGTATATACTGTATTTTCACGTGGAGGGCGATTCCCCCGGTCACGTGTCACTGTCGGGTGGCATTAGGGGAGTGATTTGAAAATGGGAGCGAGAGGGGAAGCAGACGAGGGGTTTGGGATTGTAACATGTGGAGCTTTTTATTGGCTGTTTAAGTTAATTTGTCAGGAATAGATGGAGGATTTGCTGGAGGGAAGGCAGTGTGTAGTGACGCGCACACACATGCACACACACGCTCGTAAACAGAACCACATTGACGGCGTGAACACTGGAGGATCCAGATTGCACACATCTGATGCGGCGCATTAAACCGCGGCGAGCGATTAACCGTAAATCTCCTTAAAGGAGCGGCGCAGTGGGAGACGGAGAGAAGCAGAAGAAAAGACGGAGAGAGGGAGGAGCCGGCTGTTTCAGTTTTACTGTACACACATGTTTTACGTTTGCTGGTGTTTCTCTCACTTTTTCTTTTTTCTTTTTTTAAATTAGCAGTCGCCTCCTAATTACACATACGTGTTTACAGCCTGGAGTTTGTTTGCAATAAGCCGTTTAATTGGCTCCGAGGTTTTCTGTGGACGAGTTTTTATTATTTCTCTCAGGCTCCGAGATGAATAAACAGAAAGGTTTTGGTGTGGTCGAGGACAGCGAGCGGTGTAGCGTAGCGTAGAACAACTTCGTGAGGCGGAGAGACTTATAAGGGGCGAGAAGCAGCCATCTCTAAATAAAGGAGGTCAGAAGTAACAATCTAAACAGCTAATAAATCGGAGCAGGACTTCCTTTTGGAGCGTTCCTCTCCTCCTGGATGGATGTGGAACGTTACAGATGTTTTAAACAGCAGCTGGAGAAGTAGATCAGATCGAGCGCTACGTGTCTTACGGGTGCCAACAGTTTTGAATCTGTTTTAAAGCTAATTTATGCTAAAAAAAAAAGCGTCTCTCCTGAGGGCTTTGTTTAATTCAGAAGAGTTGGGTTGCCAGATATTAAAGAAATCCACCCTGAACAGCTCATGTATTAATATTCAGATAAAGTTTACATGGACAGTGGAGATAGAGAGCTGATGCAGCGGCGCTTTAATCTCATTTCCGTATCTGTACGTTCTGCTCAGACACCGCTAACTCTCCGTAATCTCCGCCGAAACCCATTGCATTCTGGGATTTAACGACGTTAATGATTTTTCAGTTTTTGTGACTCGTGTTGAAATCCTAACTGCAAACATGTGAGAGATATCTGGTGTGTTTTTCAGCCTGGAGTGTTGCTTTAACACAGCAGGCTCCGGGACCTTTGACGATGATCTCATCAGATACTTTTCCTCCTTCGTCCTGTTCAGTGGCCATAAAAGGCCGAATCCTCCTCCGGCTTCTGTGTATTTCGGTCCGGTTTTCCACAACAGATTCAGCGGTCAGTGGAGGTCACTCGAGGTCAGGACGCTCACACAGTGTTCAGTGGTGCAACATGGAGCAGGAAGAGTGATGATTTCCACAAACACCGTGAGACGTCCATCTGCCCCGTCATCCCTCACTGTGATTGGCTCTTTACTATGGGAGTCTATTTATAAAGCACACACACACACACACATACAGCCAGCTCAGCCTTCTGACGTCAAACAAGTGATTGTCCCGGTCGAGTTTATTTATTTTTCAGACATTTTATCGTTTCACAAACAGATCCCACAGCAAATATTCATCTCTCTCTCTCTCTCTCTCTCTCTCTCTCTCTCTTTCTGTCTCGTTCTCTCTCTCTCTCTCTCTCTCTCATTCTCTTTTCCTCTCTCTCTCTCTCTCTCTCTCTCTCTCTCTCTTTCTGTTTCGTTCTCTCTCTCTCTCTCTCTTTCTCTTTTCCTCTCTCTCTCTCTCTCTCTTTCTCTCTCTCTCTCTTTCTCTCCCTCTCTGTCTTTCTCATTTCTCCTTCTTGCAGCTATTGTTCCTTTCTTCCACTCATGTTGATTAACTGTGATGTATTCAGTTTGGTATGAGTGTGTATGAGTGTGTGTGTGTGTGTGTGTGTGTGTGTGTGTGTGTGTGTGTGTGTGAGTGATAATGCCCAGTGTATGTGTATAGTGTGTTATTTGGGACGTAGTTAAGGAACCTCTGTGTACTCTGGTGTTTAGTGTATAAATGTTAGAAGGGTCGTATCGTCTCAGATGGAACACTAGCGTTATTGTTTTACTAACAGGAAGTCGAAGCCGTTTCCCAGACGATGGAGAATGCGACGCTGCTAGCTTTAGCATTTAGAATGCTGTGATTTGGTGAAAAATAAGTCGCTCAGCACGGACTAATGTAAAAGACATTTATCATCGGCCATCTTGAAAATGTTTTACTCATCCGGTGTCAGCGCCTGGTAGCCCCGCCCCCTTTTCAGCTACGTAGCATTCGTTTTTTTGGTGTTGAATAAATGCATCATCCACATTCTTCTCGTCCTCCTCAGGCTAGTTACCCTACACAGCGCAGTAGAGGGGTGTGGAAGCGTGAGATCCGAGACCCAGCTCTAGTTTATTAACCGCTGGCGAGTCCGGTTCCACAGACCTCACGGTGCTGGAGTAGACGTAAAGTGGGAATCAGGCTGGAAATCCCTGGAGTGCATTCCTCCAGCATTCCTGCAGTAATGGAGGCGTGTGTGTGGGGAGATCAGCGTGGGGGGGGTATTTATTGTCTACCTGGCGCTCTGATTGCGCTTTTTCCGACCGACTTCATGCGTCTGTTGTTCTCATTAGAAACAGAATCTGTCCCTGGACTCTGACAAACTTAAAAAAGAGCAACATTTAAGTTACAGTGCCTTGGTGTGCGTATCGGAATCACCGTAAATACGAGTTACGAGCGTATCACCGACTCTCCGAGGTCGTAAATAGCGGTGGGAGACCTGGAGGTTTCTGAGTTGTGAAAAACGGTGCTTGTCCTCCTCACGGGGTCGATTACAAGGCAAGACTCTGTCGAATGGAGCGTTAGACCTTGAGCTGCATCATGGGAAAAAAAAGTGGTCATGAACAGCAGCCTGGGCGGAGCAGCAAGATTTTGACCGGTTGTTTGTGGTGTGCTGGACGGAGCGTGACGAGCTGGAGGACCAGGACGCTCTCCAGGGACGCCAATGTGCTTTATATCCAAAAACTTTCTCTGAGTCACTACACTGACTCAGCTTTTACACTTCACTAACAGTGTTATTTTCTACATACTCCACAGCACTGACCAATCCTCGATCCTGATTGGTCAGAAAGTGTTGATTCATTCTGATTGGTCAGAAGGTGCTGATTAATTCTGAGTGGTCAGAAGGTGCTGATTAATTCTGATTAGTCAGAAGGTGTTGATTCATTCTGATTGGTCAGATTGTGTTGATTAGTTCTGATTGGTCAGAAGGTGTTGATTAGTTCTGATTGGTCAGAGGGTATTGATGAATTCTCAGTAACAGCGGCTCTGATGGTAGCAGCACAGTATTATACATCCACGTGCTTGCTGTTATACATTGTTTCCATAGCAACAGCTCTTTTGCTGGTGTAACGTGTATGGAAGGAGTCTCCAGTGTGGGCGTTCCGTACCAGTCTGAAACTTTCCCAAATGTTTTCCATCATAAGCAGAAGAAATTTAGGAGCTGCTGAAGGTCAGTGCAGTGTTCCTGTAGATGATCATGGTAATGAACTGAAGAGCTTTACAGTAGCGGAGCTATTATTGCCGGTTTGTTTTCCCCTCCAGGAGTTAGACGGTGGAATGTCGGGTCCGTGTCTGGCGGCGTCTCGGACACAGCTGTGTGAAGGCGAGCAGGAGAAAGGGCGTCTGCTTTCTATTTAAAGCGGCGGGTCTAATATTAGCAGCTGGAAGGACTCTTACACAAAGCGTGTTCACGTCATCACACACCATCACAAACCCCGCCCACCTGCTGACTGGAACCCCCTCAGCAGAGCCCCGGACCGGCCGTCGCCTCACTGGACTGTGCTTCAGCTCGCGTGAGAGCGGCGTGTGTGTGTGTGTGTGTGTGTGATGGTATTATCTGCCTACAGTGTTTGACAGCTGCTGTGCCCAAACTCAGAAATGTTTCAGTCGTCTGCCTTTAATGTCCAACCCTAACGTCCGGCCTTCATATGTGACCTCGCAGACTTGGATTAGCTTTCGGCCGGTTTAACTGGTTTAGCACAAGACTCCACTCTTATTTACTGGGATTTCACATCAGAGATGGTTTTCTGTTCACAGACATTTCCAGAATTGCATTCATCCAATTCCCAGCACTCCCAGCACAGTTCCAGGTTACTTTGTGGTCCCTAAAATAAAAAAGACGACTAACATCATTACTCTCATATATATGTACACACACACTCTCTCTCTCTCTCTCTCTCTCTCTCTCTTTCTCTCTCTCTACAGTACTACAAGTTTCATGAACGGCCGCTAAATCCCTTCGCGGCACGTCAGATAGCCGTCTCCTTTCGGTGTGTTTTGACCTTGGATGACCCCACCCGTGATACGAAGGAATCCCATTCGCCTCCCAGCCATGAGAAACAGACAGCAGTGTTTGTTACGGAATGAGAACACATCACTGCACTCAGCTGGTACTCTCATTAGATTAGCATAGATTAGATTAGCATGGATTAGATTAGGTGTGAGCTGCGCAGTGGCGGTGGAGTCACGGCTGAGATTAGCGCTGGAGTAGTTAGCAGTCGTGTCCCTGAGATGCGTCGGTGTGCCGTGTGAGCGACAGAATAAAAGAAAAGATGAGTGAATAATGGACAGTGGTAGACTATGAGCTACGTGTTGCCATAAATTCTCCTGAAAGTGTGCGTGTGTGTGTGTGCGCTAATGAATACCAGAGTGCTTGTATTTTTTTAAAGGCTGTTTAAGAGAGCAGCTGTGTGTGTGTGTGTGTGTGTGTGTGTGTCATTCTTCTGGTGGGAATGAATGCTTCTCTCTGAGCAGCTGAGGTCTATAGAAAGCTGCAGCTTGAGAGAGAGAGAGAGAGAGAGAGAGAGAGAGAGAGAGAGAAAACTTTCTTTAATAACCCTAACCGTCCCCAGTTTCGTTTCATTTCAGGTCAGAAATGCTAATTTGCTAAGCTAGTTTTCCTAGTGTCTAGCTTGGCTAACTTGCTTATTTGCCCGTGAGCTCTGTTTTTATGTATTTCCCGGTTGCCTGGCAACAGTGTACTTGTGGCTTGAACAGTGAATGTTATATATTGTTATATATATATTGTGTCAAAGCCAACTTCAGTCACCTAGCTTATTTTTTTTATCAAGCCGATGTAAACGTGTACACACACACACACACACGTGTAGCACGTTGCTAATGTTAGCAGAAACGACATGCTAGCGGGTGTGTATGCGGTTTGATTGGCGGGGCGGTGCAATACGTATGGCATCTTATTTTCCACGAGACCCGATCCGCGTCGTTAAAAGAGAATTACAGGGTTTTTCTCCCCTACACACACACACACACACACACGCACACACACACACACGTGTGGTCTGATATGTATGCATCTGCATCCAGAAACACACACTTTATACAAACACACACACAGCATCTAAGCATTCGAACCTGTCCAGCTCTCACACAGTAAGGTGAAGGATTTAAACACATGAGCGGGATTTGTACATTATTGCTGTTAGTTGTGATGTCACATGTTAAGCTCCGCCCATATGCAAATGAGCTGACTGCTTAGAGCTGTGGCATTTTCATTTAACAATCGTGTGTGTGTGTGTGTGTGTGTTTTATATATGCACATGCTGAAAAGTGTGTGTGTAAGTAAATCCGTCGATATAAAATACACACACATATCGCCAGTTTTACTTACACACACACACACACACGCTTTTCAGCATGTTCATGTAAATCATTTCAGTGTTTTAGTTGGGACTCGACTCCATGTGCCATGTTCAAACTGGCTCATGATTGGAGCCAGACGCTGCTCAAGTTTTTAATAACACACACACACACACACACACACTATATGCTATTCTGTCTCTATAGTTATAATTAGATGTCTTTATTATGGGGACGGATTTTGCCAGAATTTCATCAGAACTGGGCCAGAGTCAACACACACACACACACACACACTTCTTTTCTTTTCTTCACCCTTGTCCTTTTTCTTTCTTTCTTTTTTTTATCCTCAGTTTGATCACCATTTTAGTTTATTTAACTTCCAGTTGTTTTCTTTCCAAACTTTTTATGGCTCGTTTTTTTTTCCTCCCGGTTTCTTTTCTTTTCTGTTCTGTTTTCTTTCTATACGTTTTCACTTTATTTCTTTTCCTTCTTTACTACGTGTCCCTCTTTTTCTCCAAACACACACCTATACACACACCTATACACACACAACATTCACCTACACACACACACACCGCCATGTGCCTCCAGTTAGCCTCAATCAGTGTTCTGTAATCAGGAGCTGAACTTCAGACCCCATGATTAGACCCCCGACACACACACACACACACACACACACACACACTGATTATAGTGATTAGTGTGTCAAGATGATTAGATCAGACAGCATCAGTAATCATTCATCTCAGGGTTTATTTTCTTTATTGTGCCCACTCTCACCTCACATCAAATCGTGTGTGTGTGTGTGAGAGACAGAGAGAGAGAGAGAGAGAAAGAGAGAGAAAGAGATGTACAAGATTTTGTCTGAACTCAGTCATGTTAAATCTGGTGCTGTTTATTTACAGAGAGTTAGATAAATGGTGTGTGTGTGTGTGTGTGTGTGCGCGCGCGCGCATGCCTGCCTGACTGAATGTCATTGCTGATTGCTGCACTATCCTGGCCAGAACTGCTTTATAGACGATAAAAGAGACTGTGAATGTGTGTGTGTGTGTGTGTGTGTGTGTGTCTGGCAGACAGAATTGTGGTGGTTTTTCCAACCACATCACAGATGCTGAGTTTGAAAGCAGTGTGGTGAATGGTTTCTGTGTGAGTGTGTGATATGGAATGATGGTTTTTGGGAAGTGATCTCTGATACTTGGGAACATAACATGATCTAAGTCTGAATCATCTTTTCTCTCTTTCCTCTCCCCCTCTCTCTCTCTCTCTCTCTCTCTCTCTTAGTTCCTACCAAGCTCCTGCAGGATTCGGTCGAGACCGCTTCCTTTGCGCCGCCCCCTTCCCAACCACATGATCCCAACGTGGTTGGAGACGGCGCACCCCCTGACGGGAACCCATCCGCAACCTCTGTCCCTGCACCAGGTAAGGACTGTGACCTCGTGTGAACTCTGACCTTTGGTCTACAGGATGAGTTCCAGCTTTAAAAGCAAGCTCCGTGAGCACATCCCCATACACAGATCTCTCACACACATGGTGTATGTAAGCCCCGGTTAGATGATATCAGATTACAGAAGATCTGATAGTTTCAACTGAAATCTTTTTTTTTAGGGAAATCTAAGCGAGGGAAGTCTGACTCTGACTCCGAGAAAAAAACTGATTCTGAAGACCGACCTGGACAGGAAGTAGAGAGAGAAAGAGACATCAAATCAGAGACGGTGCCCAGAGACCCAAATCCTGCCATCAGCACTGTGTTCAGGAAAAAGATGACGCTCATCAGCAACGGCCTCGCTGCCTACACCTACATCACTGGTAATGTGCACACTGAGGGAGAGGGATGGAGAGGGGAGGGCAAGAGGGAGAGAGGGGAGGGGGGCAAAAGGGAGAGATGGGTGGGAGAGCAAGAGGGAGAGAGGGGTGGGTGAGGGAGGGATGGGTGGGAGGGAGAGAGGGGTGGGTGAGGGAGGGATGGGTGGGAGGGAGAGAGGGGTGGGTGAGGGAGGGATGGGTGGGAGGGAAAGAGGCGTGGGAGGGAGAGAGGGTTGGGTGAGGGAGGGATGGGTGGGAGGGAAAGAGGTGTGGGAGGGAGAGAGGGTTGGGTGGGGGAGAAGGAAGGGTGAAAGAGAGGGGTGGGTGGGGGAGAGGGGAGGGCGATGGGGGCGGGTGATAGAGAGAGGGGGAGGGAGAGAGGGATGGGTTATAGAGGGGGTGAGAGGGCGAGAGGGGTGGGTTATAGAGGGGGTGAGAGGGAGAGAGGGGTGGGGTATAGAGGGGGTGAGAGGGCGAGAGGGGTGGGGTATAGAGGGGGTGAGAGGGCGAGAGGGGTGGGTTATAGAGGGGGTGAGAGGGCGAGAGGGGTGGGTTATAGAGGGGGTGAGAGGGCGAGAGGGGTGGGTTATAGAGGGGGTGAGAGGGCGAGGGGGGGGGGTTAGAGAGGGGGTGAGAGGGAGAGGGGGGGGGGTTATAGAGGGGGTGAGAGGGCGAGAGGGGTGGGTTATAGAGGGGGTGAGTGGGAGAGAGGGGTGGGTTATAGAGGGGGTGAGAGGGAGGGAGGGGTGGTTTATAGTGGGGGTGAGTGGGAGAGAGGGGTGGGTTATAGAGAGGGAGAGAGGGAGAGAGGGGTGGGTTATAGAGGGGGTGAGAGGGCGAGAGGGGTGGGTTATGGAGGGGGTGAGGGGGAGAGAGGGGTGGGTTATAGAGGGGGTGAGAGGGAGAGAGGGGTGGGTTATAGAGGGGGTGAGAGGGCGAGAGGGGTGGGTTATAGAGGGGGTGAGAGGGAGAGAGGGGTGGGTTATAGAGGGGGTGAGAGGGCGAGAGGGGTGGGTTATAGAGGGGGTGAGAGGGAGAGAGGGGTGGGTTATAGAGGGGGTGGGAGGGAGAGAGGGGTGGGTTATAGAGGGGGTGAGAGGGCGAGAGGGGTGGGTTTATAGAGGGGGTGAGAGGGTGAGAGGGGTGGGCGAGAGGGGAGGGACGATAAATTAGCTGAAGACCCATCTTTAATCCCTACCTCCTTCACACCCTCACTCCATCCCTCCCTTTCTAACTCACTCCCTATCTTCCTCTCTTGCTCCCTCTATCTCCCTCCCTCAAGCTGAAACAAAAATACACTCCTTTCGTACCTGTTGACTGTGTGTGTGTGTGTGTGTGTTTGTGTGTGTGTGTGTGTGTTTCCACAGAGCACCCAGAGCGCTGTGCGCTGTACTTCATGTGTGGTGTGTGTGTCGGTCTCTTCCTCACACTCTTCGCACTGGTGGTGCAGATCTCCTGCCGGACGGAGTGTAAACAGCGGCAAGCCGTCGCGAAAAAGCGGCCTCGCCCCGCCGACTCGGACTCCAACTCTGACTCCGATTCAGACTGGGACTCTGGCTCAGACCTGTCGTCACGGCGACGGCGGCGCTTCGAGCGCACGCTTAACACCAACGTGTTCACCTCGGCCGAGGAGCTGGAGAGAGCGCAGCGACTGGAGGAGCGGGAGCGAATCATCCGCGAGATCTGGATGAACGGACAGCCTGACGTCCCGGGAACACGGAGCCTCAACCGCTACTACTAAAACACACAGAGAATTAAATACTCTCTTTATTTTTACAGAGATCACAAACCGTAACCTCGCACTGAAAGTGTGCGTACACCTGCTAACACTTTACCCTTCACTGTTCTGAGGTCAACGGTCAGGCCAATATGACCACTTCCTAAAGCTAACGAGAGACGTAGTCCAAGTGGAGGACAGCAGCTGATATTTTACCAATACTAGCCTTGGGCAGCTCTGAAAGACTGAATAAGGAGCTCCAGAACTCTGATTGGTCCATTCCTTCTGCCTGTCAGGCTGGGAGGCGGGACTGTAGAGGACGAGACTAAAGGTGTAAAGACTATCAGGAACTCTCTGGTAGAAACGATGCATTGTGGCCATTTCCTGATGATCCTGAAAGCGTCATTAATTGAGAAGACGTGCATTTGAGCGTGTTTGTTTGCTAGCTGGCTCACTAGCTACAACCACCACAGAACGCTTCATGCTGGATGCACCTTCTACTACAGCCGGGGAAATGGTGCTGCCTATGAACTTTTAAAAACAAAACAAATATATAAATATATATATATATATATATATAGTGAGAGAGAAATGCTTGGAATTCATCTCAGCCCTTATAAAGTATATATTTTGAATATTTAATATTTTGTATTGTTCCCTGAATAGTTATGATGTATTTTTATACCATGGCAGCGTTTTGTTTTTTGTGCGCGTGTTTGATAGCTCAGGGATGTAATCCGAGTGTTTCCGTGTTAAACGATCCTTACGGTTTTTTATTCTTAAAGAAAACGGGACGTTCTTTACTGCAGAACTTTCCGGACTTTAAACCTCAAAGAGGTCATGGGGTTTTTTTGTTGTTGTTGAACAGGACGTTTTATACAAAAGGAAAAAAAAGAAAGGAAGGTCACGTGCATTATTCCGTACGCCGGACATCAAGTAGCGTGACATTTCCTGCGACGTGGCATTTTACGACGGTTTCCTAGCAACAGAACAAGAGCGACTGTTACGAATGCAAAGTGGGTGGGGCTAAGTGATGTCACAGAAATGAAAAGAAAAGAAGAAAAATTCAGCAGCTACCATTCCGCGAGATACAGAGGGGTGTTTCTGTTCTCCCCCCTGACACTCCATGTGCTTTCCACTAGAAGCTTCGATTGTTTACACAAAACATCACACACACATTTTTATATTTTTCAGCCATCACGTGACCGGATTGCACCTAGCTTGCGCGAATATCGTACTAGCCTGGAGGACCCACTGAAACCATGGCAACAGGTTAAAGACAGGCTACACGCCCCCCCAGCCGGTCAAAAACATTCACATTTCTCACGTTCATCCAGAGCGACTTACAAATTATCTCATTTTTATACAATTGAGGGTTAAGGGCCTTGCTCAGGGGCCCAGCAGTGACCACTTGGTGGACCTGGGATTCACCACCTTCTAATCAATAGTCCAACGTATTAGCCACTAAGCTACCAAAAGTAACGTGAGAGCAGTAACACCATGTTGCTAATTTGTTGCCATAGCAACCAGGTTTCTGAGCCTGTCACTGACAGTCCCTCGTGTTCTAAAGGGAACAAGGAGCAGATTTGACTGGATATTCGAACAAGTGTTCGCTCTAACTCCGCCCCCTTTTTTATCTCTAGTTGTCACGAGTGTATTTCTGTCACCAACACCTTATTTTCTTTTTCTTTTTTGTCCCCCCATATCTGTTCGACTCCGGTCACCCGAGTACCTCGAGCAGGTTATGATATAACCGACGGCTGCGTGATGGAGATCCTCGTACCAGGTGAAGTGGTGTGTGTAAGAAGAAACGATAAAGCAGGCTGTTTTTTTCCACTGCACCATTTCAACACGAGAGAAGCCAAAAGAAACCCCCTGAGCGGCGCGGAACAGTCGGTGTGGACGTTTCCATCTGCCTTAAACGTGTAAATGAGGGGAAAAAAACATGAATGGAAAAATCCTGAACACTGATTCAGACATACAGCTAAACACAAACATGGCCAAAGAGGACGTCGTGTGGAAACAGCTTTTTGTTTTGTTTTAATTAACCAAGCGACATTAATGCCAAAAGCACTTAGTGCAGATGAAGAGACGGACATGGACCAGTCAGCTCTAATCAGAACCTGGAGGTGCTGATACCAGAACCGTGGATTAGCTGGAGATGAGGGGAAAGTGCATTTCTGGTTGTCTGTAGTGATGCAGTGTAGAAAAACAGCATCTACAATTCATAACCCTAAATAAGTACACCGTTTCTCAAATCCAAGCATCATCGCTCACGTTAGTGATGTACAAGGGTCACGTCATTCTTCACCTAAATTCACACAAACACAACAATGAAGTAAACCAGGTTTCCTCACAGCCTGCTGCAGTCCTTACTGCTCTACACGTATGAATTGAACCCTGCTCTCCAGTGGACGTGTAGTACACCAGCCAGGCTACAGCAAGCATGTTCTCCTCTAGCGCTCAAATACAGGGAGTAGGGAGCTGAAAGGAGCTCTGTACTGAAGCCGGTCATTATTTTATAACCCTTACAGAGTGCACTACCATCCGTTTGGGAGTCAGAAATAATCCCTAAAATCTGTTTCAATTTATTTTATTTTTTTTATTTTACCTGCAAACCAGTGCCTTAAATGCATTAACCAAAATGTTTACCTGTGCTTGGAATAAATAAACTCCAAACTTTTTGTGGCGTCAGTTTGTGTCTGTTTTTAAGCTTAGCACGCCATCTGCTGGTGAAAAGCATGAGTATTAAGTTAGAAAGCATTTAGTTTGTTTTTCAGGATTTTACTAATACATCTGGGTTTATTGCTTTCGCGGCTAGAGTCCCTACTTTCTTATGTTCTTAAATTACATTGTCTAACAAAACAACAAACACTAATAAATGCCGCATTAGCCGGTGTTGCTAGCGTCAAGGCGTCCGCCATATTGGAAAGGGACAGGATTAATAGTAAATCAATGGTGGGACGTGCGGGAAATAAACCAACTCGCTTGAACTTCAACCGTATTCTCAAAAGTGTAACACACGCACGCGCAATGCGCTTCGTAAAAGCTTCACATCTGTCTAAACGACCCGTTCCTCTCTGGTTTTGAAGCAAATTGAAATCAATTAGCCCGACTCGGAAAGGTGACCCATCCAAGATGGCGCCGCCGTTGACGAGTCGGTATGTCGCGCCGATGTAATACATTCACCATGGAAACCGTTACTATGGCTACCACAAGCGGCACACGCATTACCTAACATTAGTTAGCGCAGCGGAAAAGACTCAGGGGAGCTAAAGTTGTTATTTTATTTTATTAAACAGTAAGGGGAGAGAAAAAGACTTATTTAAAGTATTTACTTGAACTATTTTTTTTAAATTAGAGGTGTATAATGTCTGTAAACACCACGCGCGAGCTCCCGTTCCTGCCAGGAAACACATTCCGGGACACAACGGTGAGAAAGTTAATGTTTCATTAATTATTTAATTAATAATTTTATTTATCTAACATTTAGAATGTAAAAAATAAATAACCCTTAACCGTAATCCTCATCCTTTCCCTAGAGTTACAGCAAGACTTGCACAAACCTTTAAAACTGTAAATAAATAAATAAATAAATAAATAAATAAATAAATAAACAAACAAACTTACATTGGACAGAATGATGTTTTTCTTTTCCTACAAAATTTTAAATAATAATAATAAAAGGCGTTTGTCTGATCGTCTCAAACAGTGAGAGAAATACTGCACTTAAAGGAGAATTCCACTTCCAGAATAAAAATCTACAGATAATGTCCTCACCCCCTCGTCATCCGAGATGTTCATGTCTTTCTTTCTTCAGTCGTAAAGAAATGATGTTTTTTTGAGGAAATCCTTTCAGGATTTTTCTCCATATAGTGGACTTTAATGGTGCCCCCGAGACTGAGCTTCCAGAATACAGTTTAAATGCAGCTTCACAGAGCTCTGAACCTCCATCCCAGCCCAGGAAGAAGGCTCCTGTCTAGACACACCATCAGTTAGTTTCTTATAAAAATAAAAAATTGTAGACTGTTTAAACACGTCTAGCTCTGGGATGCGCGTCCGCGACACCACGTACTACGTAATCACGCCATAAGGTCACGTGTGACGTAGGCGGAGCTACAGACCCAGTGTTTACAAAGAGAACGTACAAAGACCAAGGAAGTGCAAATCGGTCACGTGCTCTTTACTCACAAAAAGGTAGAAGGAGAATGTCCGGGTGTGTTGATGTCCAGGCGCAGAGCTTCAATCGCTCTGGATATTTTAAAGGATATTTTTCAGCAGTCGCATTATTTCCAAGCGGACGTAATCTTTTATTCAAGATCCAGAGAACTTTATTCATCCCAAGGGGAAACTACTTAAATGTTTGAGGTCCGATACAAAGTAGGGTGCACAATGGCGTCCGGTTGCAGTGCGGTCAGCTCATCTCTGGAGTAAACAAAACAGCCGGCACCGTGTTGCTGCGCGCCGGTCACTCGGAGAGTTGAAGTCCAGAGGAGAAGATACAGATAAAAACTCTCTCAAATCACATGATTAGTTTATGATCAGTTGAAATCAAACAGTCTAATAATCACACTTTATTCCCACGCAGAGGTCAGCCTTCCACAGGGCGCAGACTTTATCCTATAAGAACGGCTACGCTCTCCCCGTCCGGCCCAGAGCGGGGATTGGCCAGCAGCCTTTAAGCTCCGAAAACCTTCTTCATCACGAGCTGAACCAGCTCTCCATCCAAACCCCCATCACCTCGTACGACACGTCCACACGCACCCCTCCACTCGACTTCATCCCGGCCCACGCTGCCTACGACAAGAAGGTAATGAAGGCTTTATTCATCACAATTCAGTTTAGACATGACCTGACCCTGTAACACTCTGACCTTCGCCCCCTTTCCCCAGGTCTTGCGTTTCTATGGCTACTTCCAACAGGAGGTGCTGCACTCAGCAGAGGAGCACTGGCGTGTGCGCCCCGTGGTGTTTTATTACTACCTGGAGGATGATAGCATGTGTGTGTTGGAGCCCGAGGTGGAAAACTCGGGAATCCCGCAGGGGAAACTGCTCAAGCGTCAGCGGCTGCCCAAGAACGAGCGTGGAGAGCACTACCACTGGAAAGACCTGAACCTCGCCGTGGACCTGTGTGTGTACGGCACCGTGTACAGAATCACACACTGCGACGCCTTCACTCAGGTACACACACACTCCAGATCATACACGTCACTACGATCTTTCACAAACTTCCTTCTTTAATCTGAGCGTGTGTGTGTAGGAGTTCATGGAGAGTCAGGGGATAGTCCTGAATGACCCTGAAGCGACCCCCAGTGACCCCTACACCACCCACAGAGCTCAGCCTGAACGCACTTTCATTACACCATCAGAATACGATCACCTCAACCAGTTTCTCACTATGGACCGCAAGGTAACACACACACACACACACAAAATTATATGTGCTCCAGTACTCAGAGATATTCTCTGATCAGGTATAACATTATGACCAGTGCCAGGTGAAGTGAATAAGACTGAGAATCTCCTCATCATGGCACCTGTTAGTGGGTGGGATATATTAGGCAGCAAGTCAACATTTTGTCCTCAAAGTTGATGTTAGAAGCAGGAAAAATGGACAAGCGTAAGGATTTGAGTGAGTTTGACCATAAGGGCCAAATTGTGATGGCTAGACCACTGGATCAGAGCATCTCCAAAACTGCAGCTCTTGTGGGGTGTTCCCGGTCTGCAGTGGTCAGTATCTATCAAAAGTGGTCTGAGGAAGGAACAGTGGTGAACTGGAGACAGGGTCATGGGCGGTCAAGGCTCATTGATGTACGTAGGGACAGAAGACTGACCCGTGTGATCCGATCCAACAGACGAGCTACTGTTGCTCAAACTGCTGAAGAAGTTAATGCTGGTTCTGATAGAAAGGGGTCAGAATACACAGTGCTGGACAGTTTGTTGCGTACAGGGCTGCATAGCCGCAGACCAGTCAGGGTGCCCAGGTGCTGGACAATCAAGTCCGATCCATGGAGCAACTTACAGGACTTAAAGGATCTGTTGCTAACATCCTGCACACCTTCAGAGATCTTGTGTAGTCCATGCCTGAATGGGTCAGGGCTGTTTTGGCAGCAAAAGGGGGGACTGAGGCAGACTGATAAACACTGCATCTGTGGAAAAACTAAAAAAACTGTCCATGTTTTTGGATAAAAACCAAGAGACGCTGATGTGGGAATCTGGAAATACTAACAGCAGGAAAATGATGTGTGTGTGTGTGTGTGTGTGTGTAGGTGCTGAGGTTCTTTGCTCTGCTGGACGACTTGGACTCTCTGTATGGTGAGAAGAGGCCTGTATCTATACAGTATTATCTGGTGGACGACTCGGTGGAGATCCGTGAGATTCACGAGCCCAACAGCGGCAGAGATGTGTTTCCCCTGCTACTGAAGAGACAGAGGATTCATAAAAACATCAAACCAGCCTGCAGTGAGACACACACACACACACACATTTGCTCAGATACACACACACACTCTTATCTCATGACACACCTGACAAACTCAGAACACACACCAACACACACCTATCCAATCATGTGCATACACACTAACACACACCTTTCTCTATTCTCCCTCCCATATCTCCCCCCCCCCATCTATCTCTCTCTCCCTCCCTCTCCCCCTCTCTCAGAACCGTTCCCTAGCTGTGTTCTGGAATTGACTCCACATGAAGTTGATGAATATTACTCTCCAAAGGACTTCCGGCTCGGGGAGAAGCTGACGCTCATGGGGAAGCACTTCCTGTTGTATGACTGTGATGAGTTCACCCAGAAGTACTACGAGCATCATCACCCTGACATCCCGCTCAAGCCTCTCCCTCCAGAGAAAAAGCCCGAGAAAGAGAGCAAGAGGGTAAAGATGATCATTTATACAGTTATACTTTTTGGTAAACTATGGCTATAAAAATGTGTTCCATTTTATCCACACACACACACACACACACACACACACAGGTGATCCCGCCATACAATGGCTTCGGGTCTCTTGAAGACTCTCTCCAAAACTGTCTGACTCTGATTCCTGAGCCACCCAAGAAAGACCTGATCAAGCTGCTGGAAAATGACCACAAAGTGCTGCGCTACGCTGCCAGGCTGGTGAGAAAACACACACACACACATACACACACACACACACACACACACAAACAGACACAAACAGAGCACTAAGCAGTGAAAGTCTCTCCTCTGGCTGCAGGACTCCCAGAACCCTCAGGATGAGGGCCGGCGCTTCATCCTCTACTACTTCCTGTCTAATGACATGATCAGCATCTTTGAGAAACCCACACGCAACTCAGGCATCATCGGAGGAAAATTCCTGGAGAAGACGCGCGTTCCCAAACCGGGAAGTACGGTGGAAAACCCCGAGTACTACGGACCAGCAGATTTTGCCATCGGTGCAACGGTGGAGGGTAAATCAAGCAGATTAAGCAGGGTCTAAGACATGTGTGCAGGGTGTAAGACACGTGTGCAGGGTCTAAGACATGTGTGCAGGGTGTAAGACACGTGTGCAGGGTCTAAGACATGTGTGCAGGGTGTAAGACACGTGTGCAGGGTCTAAGACACGTGTGCAGGGTGTAAGACACGTGTGCAGGGTGTAAGACACGTGCAGGGTGTAAGACACGTGTGTTGGGTGTAAGACTCGTTTGCAGGGTGTAAGACACGTGTGCAGGGTGTAAGACACGTGCAGGGTATAAGACACGTGTGTTGGGTGTAAGACACGTGTGCAGGGTGTAAGACACGTGTGTTGGGTGTAAGACACGTGCAGGGTGTAAGACACGTGTGCAGGGTGTAAGACACGTGTGCAGGGTGTAAGACACGTGCAGGGTGTAAGACACGTGTGTTGGGTGTAAGACACGTGTGCAGGGTGTAAGACACGTGTGTTGGGTGTAAGACACGTGCAGGGTGTAAGACACGTGCAGGGTGTAAGACACGTGTGCAGGGTGTAAGACACGTGTGCAGGGTGTAAGACACATGTGCAGGGTGTAAGACACGTGCAGGGTGTAAGACACATGCAGGGTGTAAGACGTGTGCAGGGTGTAAGACACGTGCAGGGTGTAAGACGTGTGCAGGGTATAAGACACGTGCAGGGTGTAAGACACGTGTGTTGGGTGTAAGACACGTGTGCAGGGTGTAAGACACGTGTGTTGGGTGTAAGACACGTGTGCATGGTGTAAGACACGTGTGCTGGGTGTAAGACATGTGTGCAGGGTGTAAGACACGTGTGCAGGGTGTAAGACACGTTTGCAGGGTGTAAGACACGTGCAGGGTGTAAGACACGTGTGCAGGGTGTAAGACACGTGTGCAGGGTGTAAGACACGTTTGCAGGGTGTAAGACACGTGCAGGGTGTAAGACACGTGTGCAGGGTGTAAGACACATTTGCAGTGTATAAGACACGTGTGCAGGGTGTAAGACACGTGCAGGGTGTAAGACACGTGTGCAGGGTGTAAGACACATGTGCAGGGTGTAAGACACGTGCAGGGTGTAAGACACGTGTGCAGGGTGTAAGACACGTGTGCAGGGTGTAAGACACGTGCAGGGTGTAAGACACGTGTGCAGGGTGTAAGACACGTGTGCAGGGTGTAAGACGTGTGCAGGGTGTAAGACGTGTGCAGGGTGTAAGACACGTGTGCAGGGTGTAAGACGTGTGCAGGGTGTAAGACACGTGTGCAGGGTGTAAGACGTGTGCAGGGTGTAAGACACGTGTGCAGGAGAAGTGTAGTAGAATAATCAGCAGCATGGTGGTGTGAGGAAACAGAGGCACTGCTAACATCCTGAAGTGGATTATTTTCCAGTATTAGCAGGGCTGTGATAATACATTTAGAATTGTTCACCACGTTCACTTTATGCCTCAGTGTTCAGGCGGCGGTTCGTTCTGATGGACGCAGATCAGTACGTACTGGATTACCTCGAGTCGGTGGCAGAACAGGAGAGAATCCCGGAGCAGACCCTCGCCTCAGTCCGGAGAGCTCTGGGGAAGAACGAGGCCTCGAGTCTGAACCCACTCTCAGGTACACCTGCCTCAAAATGCTGAAGAAAGAACAAAGATCAGCAATCTGCAATCCATCATACCTGACTCAGTGTCATGTCACAGGAAGTCTCTCTCTCTCTCTCTCTCTCTCTTTACAGTTTCAGAGCTTACACACTCCTCCTGAAGACCACAGCCTTCACCTTTTCATAGCTGTGTGAAGAAGATTCTTCATTCTTTATTAAACGACATGTACATTTGTCTTTTTTCCACCTTACTGTGAGTGTCTATATTCTTCAGTTTTGCCTTTTTAGAGACTAGTGTCATCTCTCATATCTTATTATATTAAATTTTCCTGAAGTGTTACATTCCTCTTATGGCACAATGATCATTTATATATTAAGCATCATCATATTTTAATCTATTTAGAAGAAGGAGCAGAACTGAAAGCATGAAGCCTTTATTATCATCACAGCAAAGTGGAATTGTTTTCTTCTCACATCCCTGAGGGACTTGTGGTCAGAGCACAGGGGCAGGGAAGGTTAAGGGCCTTAACCTTACTCAATTGCGCAACAGTGGACCTTGGTGGTGCTGAGGCTTGAACCCTGATCCTCTGATTACCAACCTAGAGCCTTAACCACTTGAACCACCTCTTAACAAGTTCATTCCTGTTCTCATAAAATTTTCCATTTCATTTAATTGTCTGTACCGCTTATCTGATCTATTCTTGGGTCACGGGGAGCCTCAGGCGTCATCAGGTATCAAGGCAGGATATACAATTATATATGATGTAAACAAGTATTAAGTAAAGAGTATGTACACAAACGTTAATGGTGAAGGTGGTGTGCTCTAGTACTGCACTGGAATAATGAAGCTAGCAAGAGAAAACTGGCCATCTACACTCTATTGCCAAAAGTTTTGGGACACCCCTCCAGATCATTGAGTTCAGGTGTTGTTTTTCAGGGGTTGGGCTCGGCCCCTTAGTTCCAGTGAAAGGAACTCTTAATGCTTCAGCTTCATACCAAGACATTTTGGACAATTTCATGCTCTTTGTGGGAACAGTTTGGGGATGACCCCTTCCTGTTCCAACATGACTGCACACCAGTGACCAAAGCAAGGTCCATAAAGACATGGATGAGTGAGTTTGGTGTGGAGGAACTTGACTGAGTCCAGAACACCTTTGTGATGAATTAGAGAGGAGACTGCGAGCCAGACCTTCTCATCATCACATCAGTGCCTGACCTCACAAATGCACTTCTTCTAGAGGAACGGTCAAAAATTCCCATAAACACACTCCTAAACCTTGTGGAAAACCTTCCCAGAAGAGCTGAAGCTGTTATAGCTGTAAAGGGGCGGGACAACTCCATATTACATTCATGTAAAGGCAGATTTTGGCCTGACTCACAGTCTCCGCTCTAATACAAAAAGCCGACTCACATTCTTCACAATAATCCCACAAAAAAAAACAACAACCAGGTGTTAAATAAGAACGTATTTATTTATCATGATTTGTGAAAACCGGATCACATGCACAAAAAGAAACACAATATTCACAATTTTTTTTCCATTCTCAGATTAAACATGTCGTAACAGTCGGGCGTCTGGACAGGAGGGGTGGACGTGGATGTCGTGCCACGAATCTTACATGAACGCTTTATTACGACGCCACAATTTCCCTTTCCACAACAACCAATCAAATTTAAGAGGCTAATTATTCCCGAATGACATCACAGCGCTGCTGAATCCTGATTGGTCAGATGAAGATTTTCTCCGAACAGCAGCTCTGTGAGATCAGTAGCGTGGGGTTAAACAGCTCTTTCACAGGTTGATGTATGAAGGATGCTACATATATGAACATTTACAGTTAAGGAAGGAGTCTCCAGTGTCAGAGCTTTGTAGAAGGCGGGTAAGCTTTTCAGGACAGAGGGATTGATGCTTCTCAGTGACATGACAAGCTGCAGGGTTTTTTTTTTGTACTTCTCTCTGGTTTTTTAACCTTGGAGAGAAAACAAAAAGCAGAACCTCGGAGTAAACAGGAAGTGACTTGTTCCACAACATTCAATGCAAATATAACCGGATGACATGCTGAGCCTTAATGAATAAATAAAGCACTCGGGGGATGTGCGGTTACAGGAAATGAAACATCGATACAACGGTTACATGAGACAACAGAAGTTTTTTTTTAGGTGCTCGACTCCTCCTCGTACCTCAGGCTGTCGTATGAATTGTTCATATTTTAACGTTTTATAATGTTAATGTTCACGTCTCGGTTTAACAAACAGCAGTGCATATTCATTTAAGATGCTTAAGATGTCGTCATGGTAATGTGTACATCATTTACAGATGCTTAAGGTGTCGTCATGGTAACGTGTACATCATTTACAGACGCTTAAGGTGTCGTCATGGTAACGAAATTTGACCGAACCAGCTTGCAGCGTCGTTTTCGACGGAGTTTTACTCTATAAACCTCATTCAGGAAGTAAGGGGCGGAGCCTGTGCTCCTGAGAAGAACCAATCAGAAGGCGGATCCGACTTGAGCTGCATTTTATAACGCAAAGGCTTGCCATGAGGAAGCATTGCTCATAAATCTGGGCACGTATCCCATGATTCTCTTCACCAGACCGATTTTAAAGACAATTGCGATCGAGAAAAAGTCACGACATGCAAGAACCACCCCCCCACACTTCACAAAACAAAACAAAACAAAAAACACCTCCCCAAAATAACATTCCATTAGGTTGGGTGACCTGCACTCTGGATGTCCTTCCCAGGCCACCATAGGCCCGTATTCTCACGATCCCCAGGGCTGGTGATACAGTACGGATTCATAAACAAAAACAAAACATGGCTTTTGATTGATGGACATAATAAAGGAAGCTGCGGATTGATGCAAAGCGGCAGAAGGAAGAGAAATAATGCTTTTATATATATATATATATATATATATATATATATATATATATATATATATATATATATATATATATATATATATATATATATATATAGAGAAAGAGAGAGAGAGAGAGAGAGAGAGAGAGAGAGAGAAACAAATACTGATAATGATGTACAAAAGAAAAAAAAAAAAGAAAAAGGAGGGAACATGGGGGATTACCCCCCCCCGAAGGTGCCAATACTTTCGGATGGCACGTCCTCTATGGAATGTTGTAGCACCCTCAGTCTGTTGTTTGATCAGAACAGGAAACCACCGATCCATTTCCTGTTCCTGTCCCTTACAACAAAAAAAAAGAAAGGGGGCGGGGTTAAGGGGCTTTGAGCTTCTTCAGCCGAGGTGATGTTCCGTTCTCCAGCTTGAGCGCGCCGTTCTCATGGTGACCAGCTGCAACACACACACACACACACACACACACACACACACACTTTAGAAAGCAGGTATTGTTTGTGTGTGGTGTAACAGAGCAGGGTGTGTCTCACTCACCTATAAACACAACCTAAACATTATGTAGTCTTCATCATCAACAAAGAGGAGTCAGGTGTCTCTCTCTCTCTCTCTGTCTGTCTGTCTCTCTCTCTCTCTCTGTCAGTCTGTCTGTCTTGGTCTTTGTCTCTCTCTCTCTTGCTGTCTATCACTCACTCACTCTCTCCTCACTCTGTCTCTTGTTTTATCTCTCTTGGTCCACCTCTCTCTGTCTCTAACATCCTCCTATTGTTTTTTTGTGTGTGTGTGTGTATAGCTGACCTGT
>NC_080715.1:41884152-41949152 GCF_019097595.1 Hemibagrus wyckioides | reverse complement strand
ACAGTCCTGGATTAACCCATACAGTCCTGGATTAACCCATACAGTCCTGGATTAACCCATACAGTCCTGTCTTAAACTATACAGTCCTGTCTTAACCCATGAAGTCCTGGATTAACCTATAATGTCCTGGATTAACCTATAATATCCTGGATTAACCCATAACGTCCTGGATTAACCCATAACGTCCTGGATTAACCCATACAGTCCTGGATTAACCCATACAGTCCTGGATTAAACTATACAGTCCTGGATTAAACTATACAGTCCTGTCTTAAACTATACAGTCCTGTCTTAACCCATGAAGTCCTGGATTAACCCATACAGTCCTGTCTTAAACTATACAGTCCTGTCTTAAACTATACAGTCCTGTCTTAACCCATGAAGTCCTGGATTAACCCATACAGTCCTGTCTTAAACTATACAGTCCTGTCTTAAACTATACAGTCCTGTCTTAACCCATGAAGTCCTGGATTAACCCATAACGTCCTGGATTAACCCATACAGTCCTGGATTAAACTATACAGTCCTGTCTTAAACTATACAGTCCTGTCTTAACCCATGAAGTCCTGGATTAACCCATACAGTCCTGGATTAAATTATACAGTCCTGGATTAACCCATGAAGTCCTGGATTAACCTATAATGTCCTGGATTAACCCATAACGTCCTGGATTAACCCATACAGTCCTGGATTAAACTATACAGTCCTGGATTAACCCATGAAGTCCTGGATTAACCTATAATGTCCTGGATTAACCCATAAAGTCCTGGATTAACCCATAACGTCCTGGATTAGCCCCTATATAAAGTCTGCCGGATTAATCCACATTCCAGAGTGTTAGATCGTATTGAATTGTCCTGTAAGTGTTAACTGAACTCATTAATCTAATACATTCTACATTGCTCATTTCATTTTAATTAAAACGGGGGGGGAAACCACAGGAAAAAAATCGAAGTGAATTTAAAGGCGAGAGAGAGAGAGAGAGAGAGAGAGAGAGAGAGAGAGAGAGAGATGAAGCTAAGCAGAAAGAGCCCATCCTACTGCACTGAGACGTGGCACTTACAATCTGCCCCGGACTCCGGGGGGATCTACAGAGCAAACGGGATCTTGTGCTGCTGTTTGTTTGTGTTTTGTTAAATAACTTTAAGCACAAAGTCACAACTTTCTCATTATTTTTTTGTGGTTTAGAAAGTCCAGGCCAGCTCGTGCAGTCTGTATGTGAGGTTAAGACACTTCAGACACTCAGTAAAGGTCAGATTACACCACTGATATCAGCCTTTTGTGCAGATCTGATTGCGGACACTTTTTCTATGGAAAGCTGAAAAAGTTGAACGTTAAAGACAAACAAATAAATAAATAAATAAAAATAAATAAAAATCAGGACGAGTTTCTTAACGTAAGCTGTGCTAAATAGGGGGAAAGAAATAAGGAAAGAGTGCACGAGACTGCTCTTAACCACAGCTATAGGAATAAATCGTGTTTCTAACTTAAGAGGAAGATCCTTTATCTTTATTCAGAGGTTGTAGCTGTCAAGAAAGGAAGAAGATTGTAAAAGAAAAAGGAAAGAGAAAGGTGTTTGTGTAACATACCTCAAACATCAGGCCAATTAAAATAAAGATGACCAGACTAAAGACGATGTCGGCATGGTTCTGAATTAAAAACTCCTGACTAAAGAAAGGGTAGCTCTTATTCCTCCTCCGAAACGCCATTTCAACCTATTTCCCAGTTTCTTTTTTCCCCTTTATCCTTTCTTGAATCCTTGTTTTCCTGCTCCAGCTCTGAACGAAAAAAAAAGTTCAGTCTGCAACAAGTTAACTTTCTGTCCGCACCGCGCATGCGCAGGCCTTAAAGGGCGCGCGCACGGCATTCCTGCGTGAAAGGCGACGTAAGCATAAAATAATATATATATATATCTACTGTTAACGGTGTTTAAGGAAGTTCAGAATCGACCCTGTGCGATTTTTACTACTTTTAAAACCTTGAACGGCATTAAAACGGATCATTTTGCCTCATTTAAATACTTATGAATATGCATAAATAACCACAACGCAACTAGTTAACTGCTAGTTAATCATCTCTAGTTGGTCAGAAAGGTTTAATTATGTGACCAACAGGCTCACAAACCTCTAGCTAACGTTCCCCTACCATATGACAGCCACCAGCTATTCCTATTTCTGGTTGCCATAGCAACAACGTTTATCAGAGGATGGTCTGATGATGGAGACGCTGTGTGGCCTGAGCTCTTCGCTACAGATCACGTGCGCCATGCCGTCTTCACTCTCATCGGTCAGTAAGGTCAACTTTTCCCTCGAAGCTGGATACGCCCACGTCGTCAGCTCCAGTTGGAAATGAACCTCAGTCTCTGATGGTTTTGTTGCCGCTTGTGTACATGATCGTAGCCTAACACGTCCTTCCTCAAAGACACGTGAAGCATCTTTATGTCCAGTGTCCAGTGACGGCGTGCTATACACCACCGTGTCTGGCGCTTTGCATCACACTCGGTGACCTAAGGCTCGGATGCAGCCACTCGGCCATGATAACCCGTTCCATGAAGCTCTCTATGCACTAATCTTGAGCTAATCTGAAGGCCACGCGACGTTTGGACTTCACTGAGTGACCCGTTCTTTCACAAACGTCTGTAGAAGCAGTCTGCATGTCTAGGTGCTTGATTTTATACACCTGTAGCCATGGAAGCAATTGGAACAGCTGAATTTGGGGTGTCCCAAAACCTTTGGCAATATAGTGTACAAGTGCTCATAGACACCCACGTCTAGCGATGTCACAGTGATTGACAGAGGAGAAACACTAAACTCCCACCCTGAGCTTGTGTGAAAAACACATGTGCAATAAAGGAACTCTGAAAACAGTAAACTGTATCAAATGTGCTGATTCATCAATCCACAAGCCACACAGGGTCACTGAGGCATCAATTACTGACCTCTGGTGAAACTGACCAATATGTGGGGTAATGGTGACTCAAGCTAAGCACTCTCCAGAGGGGGGGGGGGTTGAGAGAGAGAGAGAGAGAGAGAGAGAGAGAGAATAACAAAGAATTGTTCAATAGCAAAGTGAGGGAAAGTGTGAGACAGAAAAGGAGAGACAGAGAGAAGGAGAGACAGACAGGCAGACAGAGAAAGAGGGAGAGAGAAAGAAAGATAGAGGGCAAGACAGAGAGAGAGACAGACAGACAGAGTGAGAGAAAGAAAGATAGCAAGACACACAGAGAGAGAGATAGCTTGTGTATTGTTTAGAGGATCAGTTCAAGCCCCTGCTCTGCCAAGCTGCCATTGTTGGGCCCTTTAACAAGGCCCTTAACCCTCACTACACCAGTGCTCTTACCCTAGCTTCATTAGTTGGGATATGTGAAGAAAGAATTCCTCTATGCTGTAATGTGAAAAATATAGGCTTCTATAAAGACACCACATTGTCACATGATCCAAACACCAACCTGCTTCCATATTATACAACTGAGGGTTAAGGGCCTTGCTCAGGGGCCCAGAGGTGGCAGCTTGGTGGACCTGGGATTTGAACTCCCAACGTTCTGATCATTGGTCCAACTAAGCTACCATACCCCCTTTCATTGTGTTTGAGAACTTGGCTTCCTGGTTCTGGATCTTTCCACCAACAGTCCCGGTGTTAACTCCTCAGAGGAACCAGTAGTAAAGTGTTCAGGAATCATTTCATAATGGTTACTATCAGCTGGTGTACTCTGAGAAGATCTCTGAAGATCGTCAGGGGTCAAATGAAGTGAAGCGACACGCTTGGGTTGTGCATTTTGAATTTAATGTACCGTCCAGCGATCTTACAACCGGTTCACACTGAAAAGTTTAGGCCCTGATTTACTAAAGGTTCCGTGTGATGTGGGCGTGGCCTGTTCTGTACAGGTTTATTTATTTATTTTTAGAATGGATGTAAGTTTGATTGACATGCTCAAGCTCCGTAGTCGGAGCTACACCGGGTTGCATTAGCGAAGAAACATACTGACCCGAGGCAGCAGACGTCTCCTTCAGCCCAAGGGTTACTTCATTGTAGCTAAAGTTTTCGAGCTAAACGTCTGGACTTTACACCTCATTTGCATAGAAATAACACGTTCTAGATTCCGCTGAAAATTGAAATCATCGCTAATTTGACCAGAAATTTGCACACACACAAACACACACGTCTAGGACAAAACCCTCATTTAGCTACAGTGAGGTCATTATTCTGTTCACACACACACTTGATCTTAGTAAATCAGGGCCTCGGATTTTAAAAGCCGTCCCCCGGCAGACAGGAGACGTTTATTTAATGAAAAAGAAAAACACTGCATGCAATTAATCACTGATGTTATTTACTCATGGAACACTCTTCTGTTTTAAACATCTGACACAGAATAAAGAAATTAAGCAACAGTGGCTGGTCAGTGTCACTCCAGGACCTCGGGATCTTCACACACACACACACACACACACACACAGACTGGTATTAGATATGTACATTCCTGCATCATGTAGTCCTTGTAAACATCAATCACCTGCTTTTAACACGCCCTCGTACATGATATTGCCAAAAGTATTGGGACACCCCTCCAGTTCATTGAGTTCAGGTTTTGTTTTTCGGCCCCTTAGTTCCAGTGAAAGGAACTCTTAATGCTTCAGCTTCATACCAAGACATTTTGGACAATTTCATGCTCTTTATGGGAACAGTTTGGGGATGACCCCTTCCTGTTCCAACATGACTGCACACCAGTGACCAAAGCAAGGTCCATAAAGACATGGATGAGAGAGTTTGGTGTGGAGGAACCAAAGTCCAGAAGACCTTTGGGATGAATTAGAGTGGAGACTGTCATCAGTGCCTGACCTCACAAATGCATTTCTTCTAGAGGAACGGTCAAAAATTCCCATAAACACACTCCTAAACCTTGTGGAAAGCCTTCCCAGAAGAGTTGAAGCGGTTATAGCTGTAAAGGGGCGGGACAACTCCATATTACATTCATGTGCATGGAAAGGTAGATGTCCCAAAACTTTTGGCAATACAGTGTATATTCTTTAGCATTGTTTTCTCTGCTACAGCTGAGTGAGACATGCTAGCTAATAAACACTACGCCGTATTGCTTACTATTTAAATCAGAAAGTTTTGTCTGGTCAATGTTTGTAGCTAATCAGCTAGATATTTCTGTTTGCCGGCGAGCGCTAACAGCAGAGGTTTAGCTAGCAAGCATGTCGTTTCGGTGCAAAACTTCCAATACGTGATGAAAAGTTGGCACGGAGGAAAAAAATGTGACACGAGGATGCATTAAAACACAACAAAACAGGAAGTAAAACCCTTTCACAGCGAGATATTCAGACAGTGCTGACAGGTTGAAGAAGTTCCAGCGGCGAAATGCGTCACGAGCCACACATACAAAATGTGTCTGAGATTATTGCACCGTTTCCACGGTCCAATCACAGCTGCCTGATTTACCCTACTGTAACACTTACATCTGATCTGATCTGCATTCCTTGAAGGATTCTGTAACTTTGTACCTAAAACAGCAGTAATCCGATCCCAGATCCCTGATCAACTCTGGACCAGAGATCAGACCTGACCAATCAAACCCCTGAATAAGCACAAATCCATCACGATCCAATCTAACACAGTACTGACTCATGCTACATCTATTCTCGTGTTGAACCAGGATCTGTGAGTATTTCATCTGTACTGGTGCTGGAAACCGAATACGACAGAAAACAGCGAGCACTTCCTGACATGAAGAGCAAGTCGAATCTCTTTCCTAGTGGTCTAGAAACGTTGGCGCAGCTTATAAAGCGGTGTTGCGAAGGAGGATCGTCTCAATCGCAGTGTAATAGTTGTGCTCTTTAGCTCTGGCTGCCTCTTCAAATAAAGCGATCTGATCCAAATCCCCCCTAAATTGGCAAAAGTATTGGGACACCCCTCCAGATCATTGAGTTCAGGTGTTTTTCAGGACTTGGGCTCGCCCCCTTAGTTCCAGTGAAAGGAAGTCTTAATGCTTCAGCATTAAGGACAATTTCATGCTCTTTGTGGAACAGTTTGGGGATGACCCCTTCCTGCTCCAACATGACTGCACACCAGTGACCAAAGCAAGGTCCATAAAGACATGGATTTTGACAGTGAGTTTGGTGTGGAGGAACTTGAATGGCATGCACAGAGTCCTGACCTCAACCCCATAGAACACCTTTGTGATGAATTAGAGTGGAGACTGTGAGCCAGACCTTCTTATCATCACAACATCAGTGCCTGACCTCACAAATGCATTTCTTCTAGAGGAACGGTCAAAAATTCCCATAAACACTCTCCTAAACCTTGTGGAAAGCCTTCCCAGAAGAGCTGAAGCTGTTATAGCTGTAAAGGGGTGGGACAACTCCATATTACATTCATGTGCATGGAAAGGCAGGCGTCCCAAAACTTTTGGCAATCTAGTGTATCTTGTCAGGGTTTTTTTTTGGGGTTTTTTTGTTTGTTTTTTTAAATACACCTGAGCGAACTGCTTCCTGTGGACTGCACCTGGATCTACAGGTAAATACACAAATACCCGTTTTACAGCAAGCGGTGACTCTTAGCCCTGTGAAAAAGGCAACAGAGTTCAAACAGACCTGCGCAGAGAGGTCAAAAAGGTTCGAGTACGCCGGATGGATGGTCAGGAAAAAAAAAAGTGTATTTTTTATTAAAAATAAAATATTCGAATATATGTGTACATTTCGAACACTTTCCCGAAATGAAAATTTTTACATTTCCCTAAATATTTCCGTACTTTTTTCCTCCCATTGTGACAACCTAACATGAATACTTCTGTCTATTAATAAAACCTTTTAAAGAAGAATTATGCTTTTTGACTGGTGAAAGTGAAAGTCCGGGACGTGTTTTATATAAAAAGCTTCCATGTTAAAGACCAGAACTCCACCACGATGTTCTTTACATATCAGGATTTCAGTTCGGAGCAGAAAATATCCCAGAGTGAGAAATCAAACATGTCCCGTTCGAGCGGCTCCGTGGGGAGCTCTAATCCAGAGCAGCTATTTCAAGACGAGGAGGATAAAAACGGCATCCGAGTCGCCTCAGGACGAGACAGAGACTAAAATAACTCCTGCGTTCCACTAGACAGTGCGTCAGAAAGCCTTTGTGTCTGAACGACTGCATTATTTTCTACCTACTGGGAAAAACAAAGAAAGCGTTAATAACACGTTAATAACACGTTAATAAGTTTTTCAGCGTGTAGAGTCGGAGTGATGTATGAATGAATCTCTGAGCGGTTCTACAGACAGCTGCTCGGTTTGTGATTGGATTTTATCGGCTGCTGAAATGTGAGCGTGTAACATAAGCTACGTAACTGAATGTACTTTATAAATATTTAATACAGCGTTTATAAAAAGATCCGGCTCCGGTTTATCTTTGTTTTTCTCAGCCCTGACCGCTGGGTCGCCGATTGTAAGTTGACTCTAGTCTAAAGTTATCGTAAAAATGATTATTGACCGCGGTACAGTTTATTTGCGGAGAAAAAGCTGGTGTGATTTACAGTAGCAGGAGGCTGAAGTGGGCGGGGTTTACCTTCATGCAAATGAGACGAGATTGTGATTGGTGCAGGCCGCTGACAGAGTGAAGCTTCTCACTGATAGGGGAAGACAATAATCGCGCAACCAGCTCACCCCCTAGCGACGGACCTAGAGTGACTAGCGCAACGCAATGTTTGTGCTTTGAGTCAAACACACCCACACACACACACACACACACACACACTGGACCATTCCTGATGCTGTAAATATGTCACGCTTTTTTACACGCTCGCCCTTTTCACAAACATTCCACAAGAAAGTCCCCGCCCCCAACAAAATAAACGAATGCGTCCCAATCAGCTAAGTAGTTAAGCTACAAAGCTAATGTGGCTAACAAGTCCTCAGAGTCTCACCAAAATCTTTTCCAGCAACACCAGTACAAGTTTTTCTATAGCTTCAAATGATATAAGTGGGTTTATCATCACTCATGACCTTCAATATTCTGGGGGGCGGAGCTTAGGGGGCGTGTCATGTGGCATGCCAAGAGTTAAAAAGTCCAAGATGGCCGCCTTTTAGGCTTCAGCTACACAGTGAAGCTCGGTTTATGTATGGAGATGACACAAAGTCGGATCAACATGTATGGCGGGGTTTGATATTTACACTAATGATTTTGGGCGAGAGCGATGTTAGCAACATTAACCTCGTAGCAAGTCTTGGCTAACTGAATAGATTTGCTGTAAGGTTAGCATTTGAACAAGTCCAGCTGGTCAGAACCCCGTGTCGTCCTCCAGTCCTCGTGCGGAGAGGATGAGGTGGCGGCGTGGGCCCGTCAGGTGGGGTCCGGAAACTTCCGTTCGCTCCAGACGGGGGTCGCTGGCGCTGCTTGGGGATTGTGGGTCGGCGCTGAAGTAGAGCGTGGAGCTGGACTCGGTGGGGCAGTAATCGGGCTCGGGACTGTCCCCGAACACGGACTTCCCCTCAGGAGAGCTGCGCTTCCACTCCGAGTCCACGCTGTCCATTTCCTCCCCCACGTCCACATCTGCCTCCTCTTCCTCTACGTCTTCCCTCGCCTCGCTCACGCTCTCGAACTCGTCCTTGCAGTCAGACAGCGGCGCCAGCGTGTCGTCTTCGTCCTTCATGTCCATCCCATCTTCTCCTCCTCCTCCTTTCTCCCCAGAGTCGTCGTCCTGCTCTTCGCTCACGATCCCCGTCGTTCCTCCGGCGCCAAACGCACGCTCAATTTTGCTCGGGTCTCCGGTCTTCAGCGCCAGACGCACCAGGAGCCAGTGGTGGTGGCGGCACTCGGCGCCCGCCTTCGCCCCGCAGCTGCCCGGGTGCTCCAGCAGAGAGAAGGACGGATGGGAGGAGGAGAGCGGAGGACGGAGAGAGGGAAGAGCGAGGCTCTTGTCGGCCAGGGAGTAAGACGAGTCACCCTGATCGAGACAGGCGCTGCCCCCCTGAGCCCCGTGATGCAGAGTGTGTGAGATCTCTGTGGACTTCGGGTGCAGGAAACGATAGTACAGCAGCAGAAACGTAAGACCTGAGAGAGAGAGAGAGAGAGAGAGAGAGAGAGAGAGAGAGAGGGAGAGAGAGAGAAAGACAGAGACACAGAGAGAGAAAGACAGAGAGAGAGGAAAAAAAATAGAACGATTTCTCAGGTCCATCCAAAAGCTACATGTCATATCCTTTTTAGCTTCATCTGGCTAACACTAAAATAGTCACTCAGCTAATGTAGCTACCTTGCTAGCCACTAAGGCTAATCTTCTACTTATCACGAGTTAGCTTTATTTCTTGTCTCTTAAGCAGCTACACAAAGCTAATTGTTTTTGTTCCAGAAAGTCAGCTAATCAGCTAGCCATGTCTCTGTGCTTGTCTCTTAGCTACCTAACAGTCATATATGTGCTAGCCTTAATAGCCAGATTAACAGCTAGTTAGCTTTTGCACACCCTCTCAGCCTTAAGTATCTGCCTTGCTAGCCACTAAAGCTACTTGACCTTACTTTTCTTGATCTTAATTTCGTCACTTAAAATCTGCTAATCTTAACACATCCTGTCATATACAATAGCTTCCCTGCTAACCACTAGGGCTAATCTGGGCTTGTCCTTAGCTAAGTTTATTTATCTAACAGTGTTCGCAGTCATTCTTTACTAAGGTAGCCTTGTTCAGCTTGTGTACTGGAGCTAGCTTACCGGCTAACAACTAAGGGTAGTATTTGATGCTAGCTTGCTGGTTATTTTCAGCAACAGAAAACTAGTTAGAGAACCAGCCTCAGATTAGATTATGAAATCAAGCGAATACACAAATATTGCATGTGGCGTTTGCTCAAAAGTTATGGCACCCAGATCGTATGTGCCACTCACCCAGAAGGAAGCTGCAGAGGACAGCAATGGGGACAGTCAAGCTTTCCCATGATGCCTCAGTGAGGATGTCGGAGGCAGCCAGGACGAGCGTGGCATTCTCCAACAGCATGACCTGTGACGACACGAACAATGGAGTTAACCCTGGCGGGAAAGTGGACAGGAACTGGATCTGCATCTGTGTTTATAAAGGATAAAAGCATTCCATATTGTACGTATTCCAGTTCTGATATTCCGATATTCCCTCTTTTCTCAGCTGGATCACTTTTCTCCCAAACACAGCTCTCTGGTTGGTTTATCCTTTTTAACAACAAACTCAGTCAAACAGTTTAAACTGACCAAGATTAGATGTCCAGAGCTGTTTAGTGTTTCTCTAACAGAACACATCTAAGCATGTCGTATGTTCCAATATTTTTGCTTGCTTACAATTTGTGTGGTCTGATTTTTTTTTTTTAAATCTCTCGCTTTTATGATGCTTTATTACTCTGAAAGGGGACTTTGGCTGGAACACATGTAGGAAATGCTGCACTAAACCCCTCAGGAGACAGCAGTTATAGTAAAATAATCAACCCCAGGGTGCTAACAGTACCAGCATGTTACCATTCTGTCTGCAATTCCTCAACCTGACCACCAGAGGGACCCTTCACCTGAATTTGTTACATGCTGTCTTTCGTTGAGGGACAAATTCCTGATCTCCAGGCTGAAGTAGCATGCCGGGACGAGGCTACTAATCTCTTCCAGTACATCACCTTAGCGACTGGCCTGGACAACCTTATTCCTGTGGAATTTAGTGCCATCCCTGTCCATCTTGTGCATTCATCTCCCTAGAGGGAGTTTTCGCTGCTACTGCTTCCAGTCTCCCAAAACCCATGCAACTGGGGCAAAACACGAGCATCAGGGGAAGAACAACAATATCGCCTCCGTCAACAGTTATGCTTTCATTGTGGTCTACCATGTCACCAATGATCACAGTGAGAGTTGGATTATTTCGTGTAAAAGAACTAATGATTTTCATCATCATCTTCCCCGTCCAACCCTGTCATACTGGGGTACCTCTGGCTGTAGTTTCATGACTCGCAAATCTCTTGGCAACAAGGGGAATTGGTGCGTTGGTCCCCTCACTGCCTAGACCACTGCTGTAAAGTGACTCTCAGCCTACCGTGTCACACTGCCTCTGTTAAAAGATTCTACATTCCAGAGGAGTACCAAGACCTTAAAGAGGTATTTAGTAAGGAGGGCGATGAATGGACAACGGTCTCGACAAGAGGACATTGTGAATATCAGGTTATGCCGTATGGACATGCTAAACCACGGTTTATTGGTCCCTTTAAAATCCTTCCCCAGATCAACCCCGTCACCTACAGGTCCGAACTGCCACCAAGTTACCTGGAGGTGTTCCTAAAAGGATGGGGGGGTGGTTCTGTTATGATTCTATCTGCAATTCCACAACCTGACCACCAGGGGGACTCTTCACCCCTTTTATTGTTTTCTAGTGCCATAGTGTTTTGACCTTGCCTGTTTCCTGTTCTAGGTGTTTTTTGGATTAGTGATTTGGATTTGTTTGCTCCGTGGATTGTCCACTAACAACTAGGTGTTGTCTTTAGCATAGACTCATCCACAGATGAAACCCGGTATCTCCATGTCGTCTCCTCATGCATTCGGTGTGGATTTAACTTCAGGATTCTCAGCGTTACCTGTGCCGTGTTATAAATATCTCGTGCTGACCCTCACGGCCACGCCTCCCATTATAACACCGGGTTCTGAATGAAGACGCTCTGTAATTACATCCCACCCTCCTGCACTCTGTCCATCGTGTCGTGTAACAGTTACCGTGTAGAAGCCGGCCATGCGGTAGCGAGACGGACCGTCCTTCACGTTCAGGAACAGGAAGACGTGTACACCACCCAGCAACAGGTTAAACCCACGCCACGCCCACTGACCAGCACAGATATCAGTCTGCTGAGAGACCAGCCAGAACGCTGCGATCAGCCAGTGACAACCTGCAGAAAGAGAGAGAGAGAGAGACAGATAGAGAGAGAGAGACAGATAGAGAGAAAGAGAGACAGAGACAGAGAGAGAGAGAGAGACACAGAGAGAGAGAGAGACACAGAGAGAGAGAGAGAGAGAGAGAGAGACAGAGAGAGAGAGAGAGAGAGACACAGAGAGAGCGAGAGAGAGAGAGATAGGGGGTATCTATTACATAGGGGGTATGTATGTACATTAGAAATGTGTGTGTGTGTGTGTGTATATGTGTTACACTCACCCACAACACCGATAACCCAGCATCCGAAGGAGCGAGTGAAGAGGGCGAGGCTGGCGAAGCGTGCGGTCAGAAGCCCCGCCCTCCACAACAGCTGGCACAGCAGGGCAGCCGGGGGCATGAGCAGGTGACCGGGCCGTGCCAGACAACACGCCCGACTGTACAACACCAACGCCCAGGACAGGGACAACACACACACACCACTACACAGTGCAACTGAACACACACACACACACACAGAGTATATGTATTGTGATTAAAGCAGCAGGTGAGGTGGTGTACACTGTGTGGATTACAGTAACTGTGTGATGAACTGACCAGGTGACACCAGGCTGAACTCGCCTCCTGTGAGAGCGTAGGTGTGTGTGAGCGCCTGGGGGAGGGTCAGGAGCAGAACGTCCAGCAAACGCAACGCCGCCACGTCCACCTGCTGCATCACCTGCTGAGCCTGAGACTGAGAACGCCACACACACACACTGCAGTCCCACAACCTGCACACACACACACACCAACATTATTACACACACACACTGCAGTCCCACAACCTGCACACACACACACACACACACCAACATTATTACACACACACACTGCAGTCCCACAACCTGCACACACACACACACACCAACATTATTACACACACACACACCAACATTATTACACACACACACTGCAGTCCCACAACCTGCACACACACACACACACACCAACATTATTACACACACACACACCAACATTATTACACACACACACTGCAGTCCCACAACCTGCACACACACACACACCAACATTATTACACACACACACTGCAGTCCCACAACCTGCACACACACACACACACACCAACATTATTACACACACACACACCAACATTATTACACACACACACTGCAGTCCCACAACCTGCACACACACACACACACACCAACATTATTACACACACACACACCAACATTATTACACACACACACTGCAGTCCCACAACCTGCACACACACACACACACGCCAACATTATTACACACACACACCAACATTATTACACACACACACTGCAGTCCCACAACCTGCACACACACACACACACACACACATGCCAACATTATTACACACACACACTGCAGTCCCACAACCTGCACACACACACACACACACACACGCCAACATTATTACACACACACACCAACATTATTACACACACACACTGCAGTCCCACAACCTGCACACACACACACACACACACACATGCCAACATTATTACACACACACACACCAACATTATTACACACACACACACTGCAGTCCCACAACCTGCACACACACACACACACACATGCCAACATTATTACACACACACACTAACATTATTACACACACACACTGCAGTCCCACAACCTGCACACACACACACACACACACGCCAACATTATTACACACACACACCAACATTATTACACACACACACTGCAGTCCCACAACCTGCACACACACACACACACTGCAGTCCCACAACCTGCACACACACACACACACACACACATGCCAACATTATTACACACACACACACCAACATTATTACACACACACACACACCAACATTATTACACACACACACACACACACTGCAGTCCCACAACCTGCACACACACACACACACACATGCCAACATTATTACACACACACACACCAACATTATTACACACACACACACACACACACATGCCAACATTATTACACACACACACTGCAGTCCCACAACCTGCACACACACACACACACACACTGCAGTCCCACAACCTGCACACACACACACACACACATGCCAACATTATTACATACACACACACACCAACATTATTACACACACACACAGCAGGCTCACAACCTGCACACACACACACACACACACACACACACAGCAGGCTCACAACCTGCACACACACACACACACACACAGCAGGCTCACAACCTGCACACACACACACACCTTTTGAAGATGCCCAGGTGGAGTGTGTGTATGATGAGCAGGTGACATGTCCGCTGCTCTCCGTCCGCCCGGTACCACATAAAACTCAGCACCTGCACGATCGCCCCTGGCAACAACAGGGCAAAGGTCAGCCCCGCCCACAACAACTGCTCTTTCCACAGGTAGAAGGCGAAGCAGTAGATCACTGAGGAGAGAGAGAGAGAGAGAGAGAGAGAGAGAGCGAGAGAGAGAGAGAGAGAGAGAGAGAGAGAGAGAGAGAGAGAGAGAGAGAGAGAGAGAGAGCGAGAGCGAGAGAGAGAGAAAAAGAGAGAGAGAAAAAGAGAGAGAGAGAGAGAGAGCGAGAGCGAGAGAGAGAGAAAAAGAGAGAGAGAGAGAGAGAGAGAGGGAGAGGGAGAATCTCTACACATTAAAGGAGTAAATTGAAATGCACATGCTAATCTGGAGGCTATTAACTTCCATTATCTGTTAGTGGTTGTTGCAATATGTTATATTAAGCACACACACACACACACACACACACACAGGTAACCTGACCCAGTGTCCTGCGTGTATCTGACCTGTAGAGGTGTACACACGATCTGTATCAGTTACACATCCCTTACATTTACACTTCTACACTTCTGGGCTCTGATTGGTCAGAAGGTTTAGCTGTTATCATTCTGGTTTCTATGGTAACGGTGAAGTCTCCCTGACTTGAGGAAACACTTACGGAAGGAGTCTCCAGTGTCAGAGGTACAGCTGGCACTTAGACTCAGTGTGTGTGTGTGTGTGTGTGTGTGAATAAATCAGTCGGTTCCATAAATAGCGACTTCCGCCGTCATTCTATCATGTTTATGTAAATGTAAAATGAAGAGCCCTCGCGCGCTACACTACGTCACACACACGAGCTCGCGCTGACGTCCAATGCACGTGCAGAATACCCACAGTGCACTGTGATGTAAAGCGTAACAACAAATACGAAAACAAATAAATAAATAAATCTGCGATGCGGTCTCGCGCACAGGTGATGCTCGCGTGGACGACACCCGAGGCTCACGTGCAGCGCGGAGGTGTGTGATAGCGGGTGCGGGGTCACTCACGCGCAGCTCTCTCGGCCAGGATCACGAGCGCTGTCGAGCCGAACAGGAGCACCTGCCAGCACGCGCTCCCGCATCCTCCTCCTCCTCCTCCTCCTGCACCGCACAACACCGCAGCCATGTTCACACCTGTCTCTCTCTCTCTCTCTCTCTCTCTCTCTGTCTGAGGAACACCGGATTCACGCGGAGGCGCGAGAGCACCAGATCCTGCGCCACGCTGCTGTCATCCTCCACACTGCCTCCATCACCCGCATCCCGTTACGGTCTCTCTCTCTCACTCTCTCTCTCACTCCCTCACTCCTTCCTCCCTTCTTCCAAAATAGATGACGTCATGGAGCTGGAGTTTAAAGAGACAGTACTGTAGAGCTATAGACAAGAGTTCAGGCTCATTTAAAAGGTTTTGTACAAATTTACCTGGAAAAAGATAAAGAATGTGATTACATTTATAGTTCAAAGTCATGGACCGAGGACAGGAGGATCACGTGACTGAGAAAAAAAATTTGTCTGAAAACACTGACTTCCGGTCAAGAGTGCTTGTTTATGTTTTATATGCGCGTCTGATTAGTCCATTCATTACCGTGAATCCAGGGGGCGGGGCTTTGTGAAAACGGGCGGGGTTAAGAGAGAGAGAGCGAGAGAGAGAGAGAGAGAGAGAGAGAGAGAGAGACAGACAACCAAAGAGAGAGAGAGATACAGACAGAGAGAGACACAGACAGACAAAGAGAGAGAGACAGGAAGAGAGAGAAACAGACAGACAGACAGACAAAGAGAGAGAGACATACAAACAGAGAGAGACACAGACAGAGAGAAAGAGAGACAGACAAGGAGACAGAGATACAGACAGAGAGAGAGAGACAAAGAGAGAGAGACAGGAAGAGAGAGAGAGAGAGAGAGAGAGAGAGAGAGAGAATGAAAGTGAATGCAATACACTGAGAAAACTGGAAGGAAAAGAAATAAAGAAAATTAATGAAAAAGAGAAATAGCAAAAGAAGTTGAGTTGAGACTGATTTATATACATATTAAAAACAGAAAAATAAAGAAAGATTTTTTTGCCTTTGAGAGACTAAGAAAAGTAAAATAAAGGTGCAGTGCCTCATGATAAACAGCAGGAGGCGCTACTGAAACCTGCGCCGCTCCCTCCAGCGCTGTGTGTCACGTCTTTTTTTCGCTTTCCTCTAATCAGAAGCGAACCCCAGGGCTGCGCTCTAACAATCCTCTATGCTCCCTACATCGGTGCACTTAAACACCACAGGAAGTGAACGCTTTCTGCGCCCTACGTAGTGCACTATATTTAGAACCGGAAGACATTTTGGGATTGAGCCCGTGCTGTTGTGATTTATTTTTTTCTCCCCACACAGAAAGTCTGAGGCGAAAGTGTTAGCTCCCGGCTAATCCAAGCTAAATAACTCTTGTCCTTTTCACCTCAGCTGTTATTTTTTCATTTTAGATCCAGACTCGAAAATGTCCTTTCAGTATCCAGACGCGTACCGTGATGAAGCTGTGGTGAGCTATTGCCTCTTTTTATTATAATTTGTACTAACCGCTAGCTAGCTTAGCCATGCTAGCAGAATGAATGGATTCTTGTAGCTAGTTAGCTTAGCTTGCACGAGCCACACTCACGGATGATGAAAGCTAACGGCTTTTATTAACGTTCATTAATCTTTAGCGCCTTCTCTCTCTCTCTCTCTTTGTTTAATAGTAGCTGATGCTAGCTGACAAACTAAAAAATCTATGCTAACCGCTAGCATTTCTATTGTTTTAATGTAGCTGAATGCTAACAATAGAAATAACAAAAGATGGGGGTAAAATATCATTTCTACAGAGGGAAATATTTATGTAACTTTTAAAAAATATAATAATAATAAAAATAAATTTGATTTTTATTTTTTAGTATGAAAGTTTTTTTTTTTTATGTAAGTTCCATTGATAAAACAATTTTAAAAAAAAATTCTATTAGTTTCTGCAGAAATGTATAATAAATGTAAATAAATAAATAAATCCATAAATATAGAAATTATGAATTTTTTTTTTTAAATATTGTCTGTATTAATTTCCGTCCATAATGAACTTGACATTTCATATCATATATTTTTTTTAATTAAATATATATTTTTATATACACTGATTAGGCATAACATTATGACTAGTGCCAGGTGAAGTGAATAAGACTGATGATCTCATCATCATGGCACCTGTTAGTGGGTGGGATATATCAGGCAGTAAGTCAAAGTTGATGTTAGAAGCAGGAAAAATGGACAAGCGTAAGGATTTGAGCGAGTTTGACCAAAAGGGCCAAATTGTGATGGCTAGTCCACTGGATCAGAGCATCTCCAAAACTGCAGCTCTTGTGGGGTGTTCCCGGTCTGCAGTGGTCAGTATCTATCAAAAGTGGTCCAAGGAAGTGACAGGGTCATGGACGGTCAAGGCTCATTGATGCACGTGGGGAGCGAAGGCTGGCCCGTGTGATCCGATCCAACATACGAGTTACTGTTGATAAAATTACTGAAGAAGTTAATGCTGGTTCTGATAGAAAGGGGTCAGGATACACAGTGCAGGACAGTTTGTTGCGTATGGAGCTGCAGACCAGTCAGGGTGCTCATGCTGACCCCTGTGCACCACCATCAATGGGCACGTGTGCATTAGAACTGGACCACAGAGCAATGGAAGAAGGTGGCCTGGTCTGATGAATCATGTTTTCTTTTACATCACGTGGATGGCCGGGTGTGTGTGTGTCTCTTACCTGGGGAACACATGGCACCAGGATGCACTATGAAGAAGGCGAGTCGGTGGAGGCAGTGTCATGCTTTGGACAATGTTCTGCTGTGTAACCTTGGGTCCTGCCGTCCATGTGGATGTTCCTTTGACCTGTACCACCTACGTAAGCATTGTTGCAGACCATGTACACCCTTTCATGGAAACGATATTCCCTGATGGCTGTGGCCTCTTTCATCAGGATAATGCACCGTGCCACAAAGCAAAAATGGTTGAGGAATGGTTTGATGACCACAACAACCAGTTTGAGGTGTTGACTCCGTCTCCAAATTCCCCAGATCTCAATCCAATCCAGCGTCTGTGGGATGTTCTGGACAAACAAGTTCCATTCATGGAGGCTCACAACTCGCAACTTACAGGACTTAAATGATCTGCTGCTAACATCTTGGTGTCAGATCCCACAGCACACCTTCAGGGATCTAGTGGAGTCCATCATGTCTCAACAGGTCAGGGCTGGTTTAGCAGCAAAAGGGGGACCAACACAATATTAGGCAGGTGGTCATAATGTTATGGCTGATCACTGTATATGTATATTTTTATTTGGGATATGTCCCGGTGTTGGATGAAGGGAATAAAACTCTGGCTTGACTTTCGGAAGGATTTAAATGATGACTTTAAACAGGTGTGTGATGATGAACAGGATTGTGGGTAATTTTCTGAGCCGGACAGTGCTGATGTTGACGTCCATGTGCTGGTGTGTGTGTTCTCAGGTGGACGACTACCACGGACACAAGGTTCCTGACCCGTACAGCTGGCTGGAGGATCCAGACAGCGAGAAAACGAAGGTACAACCTCGCTTACACCTTTATGTCTAACGTGGTAGCCCTAACCCTGCGTCCTCCCCACGCAGACGCAAGTGTGAACTTCCACATGTCCATCTTGCTCTCAGGCGTTCGTGAACGCGCAGAACCAGCTGACCCTACCCTTCCTGGAGGAGTGTCCCATCAGAGAGGTCTTTAAAGAGCGCATGACCGAACTGTACGATTACCCCAAATACAGCTGCCCCTTCAAACGGGGTAACAGGTGAGCCGTGGGTGTGTGTGTGTGGGGGTGTGTGGGTGGGTGGGTATGTGGGTGGGTATGTGTGTGGGAATGTGTGTGGGTATGTGTGTGGGTGTGTGTGTGTGGGGGGGTGTGTGTGTGGGGGGGTGAGAGTGTGTGGGGGGGGGTGGGTGGGTGTGTGGGGGGGTGTGTGTGTGGGGGTGGGGGGGTGGGGGTGTGTGTGTGGGGGGGGGGTGAGTGTGGGGGTGTGTGTGTAGGGGGGGGGGGGTGTGTGTGGGTGGGGGTGTGTGTGTGGGGGGTTGGGTGTGGGGGGGTGTGTGTGTGGGTGTGTGTGTGGGGGGTGGGTGGGTGGGTGGGTGGGTGTGTGTGTTAATAGACATTTCTCTCTGACTGAATCTCTTTTCTCCCTCTTTAGGTATTTTCACTTCTATAATACGGGCTTACAGAACCAAAGCGTCCTGTACGTGCAGGAGAACCTCGAGGCAGAACCCAAACTGTTCCTCGATCCCAATACCTTCTCAGACGATGGAACTGTCGCGTTACAAGGTGGTGACTGTCTTTATTTTTATGTTTGGAGATTACTTGAGCATATTCCAGCTAACAAACAATAGACGCTAATATCATCCAGTTTAGCATTCTTCCTTCTTCACGCCTCCTGTTTTTCCTCCATCACCCTTTTTATTTTACTTTGTCCTTCATGTTGTGACCGTCTCTGTTTACTTTTCTAACACTCTCCTCTTGTTCGTGTGTAGGTTATGCCTTCTCGGAGGACGGCGAGTACCTGGCGTATGGTGTGAGTACGAGCGGGTCCGACTGGGTGGAGATCCGGTTCCTGCGTGTGGACGGCGCCATGGCTCTGGAGGACCGGCTCGAGAGGGTGAAGTTCAGCTGCATGGCCTGGACTCACGATGGAAAAGGGCTCTTTTACAACTTGTACCCAGAGCAGGAGGGAAAGAGTGATGGTACACACACACACACACACACACACTTAACCTGAATAACTGCAGATTTTATTTAACAGAACTGTCTTTCTGTCTCAGGGACGGAGACATCCACTAACCTGAACCAGAAGCTGTATTATCACGTGTTGGGGTCTCCGCAGTCCCAGGATGTTTTGTGTGCTGAATTCCCTGACCAGCCCAAGTGGATGTGTGGAGCTGAGGTCACACACACACACACACACACACACACACACACACATTAGCAGACTGGATGTATTGTTTCAATCACATTGCAGAAATCAGTGTGTGTTTTCTAGGTGTCTGATGATGGCCGCTACGTGTTGCTGTCCATCAGGGAAGGGTGTGACCCAGTGAACAGACTATGGTACTGCGACCTCAACACCGTCACAGACGGCATCACAGGTGATCCCCTCAGCGGCCTTGTCCCAAATCAGACATGAACATGCCCTCATTCCTCGTCCTGAGACCTGGGTGATGTATAAAACCTCCCCTAAATATCCTTTTACCAAACCTTTCTCCAGAACTTTCTGTTAAAGCCCCGAGAAACAGGGAGAAATGATCATGACAACAATATAAGATATCACAGCTAGTGATTTTACTCTCTCTCTCTCTCTCTCTCTCTCTCTCTGTGGGCGGAGACAGAAGCAATCAAACTCAGACCATGATCTAGCATTATTAAGAAATCACTAATCGTATCCCCTGAACTATTGTGCTTTGAAACTTTGTACAGTCCATCAAATTTTTATCTTTTAACCCGTGACACATCCAGCTGAGAAACATTTTTCCAGCACTTGACCTGCACTTTTATGGAGTTTAGTGATTGTGATAAGTGATTGGTGAATTTGCTCGACTCCTCACCATCTGTGTCACCACAGGGTTGTTGCCGTGGGTGAAGCTGATCGATAACTTCGATGCTGAGTACGAGTACGTGACGAACGAGGACACCGTGTTCACTTTCAAAACAAACCTGGACGCTCCACGCTACCGTCTCATCAATGTGGACTTCGCTCAGCCGGCCCCCAGCCAGTGGAAGGAGCTCATCCCAGAGCACGACAAAGACGTCCTCGGTAAGACCATCGTTAATCGGCGCTAGCGTTTAGCTAGCTTGACGTGTTGTGCATGATGCCAACGCGTTCATCTTTAAGCATTTTCGATATCTTTCCCTTTCAGTGTTTGCTACATGCACATACTCCAGCTTCTTGTGCGTGTGTTATCTCCACGACGTGAAGAACGTGCTGAAGATGTACCAGCTGGAATCGGGGAAGGAGCTGAAGACCTTCCCGCTGGACGTGGGCTCCATCGTGGGCTTCACCGGCCGAAAGAAGGACTCTGAGATCTTCTACTACTTCACCTCTTTCCTTTCTCCAGGTGAGTGCAGACAGTGGAGAGTTTTAATGTGTCTGATCTTTTTGTCTGTTTGGTCACTTCCTCTTTTTTCCTCTCAGCCATCATCTACCACTGCGACCTGACCAAAGCTCCTCTACAGCCTCACGTCTTCAGGGAGGTCCAAGTGAAAGGTTTCGACGCTACAGAGTACCAGACCACACAGGTACAACACACACACACACACACACACACACACAGAGCGCAGTACCTCATTATCACTTCTTCTGTTGAAGGTGTTCTACCCCAGTAAAGACGGTACTCAGATCCCCATGTTCATCGTGCACAAGAAGGGTCTCCAGCTGGACGGCTCACACCCCGCCTTCCTCTACGGCTACGGGGGATTCAATATCTCCATCACACCCAGCTACAGGTATCTCTTCTCATTCCCTGTCTCTCTCTCACTATCTCTCTAGCTCTCTGTCTGTCTCTCTCTCTCTCTAGCTGTCTTTCTGTATCTGTCTCTCTTTCTCTCTCTTTAGCTGTCTTTCTGTATCTGTCTGTCTGTCTCTCTTTCTGGCTGTCTTTCTGTATGTCTTTCTTTCTCTCTTTCTAGCTGTCTTTCTGTATCTGTCTTTCTTTCTCTCTTTCTAGCTCTCTTTCTGTAACTGTCTGTCTGTCTCTCTTTCTAGCTGTCTTTCTTTCTCTCTTTCTAGCTCTCTTTCTGTAACTGTCTGTCTCTCTCTCTAGCTCTCTTTCTGTATCTGTCTGTCTTTCTCTCTCTCTAGCTCTCTTTCTGTATCTGTCTGTCTTTCTCTCTCTCTAGCTCTCTTTCTGTATCTGTCTGTCTTTCTCTCTCTCTAGCTCTCTTTCTGTATCTGTCTGTCTCTCTCTCTCTAGCTCTCTTTCTGTATCTGTCTGTCTCTCTCTCTCTAGCTCTCTTTCTGTACCTGTCTGTCTCTCTCTCTAGCTCTCTTTCTATATGTCTCTCTTTCTCTCTCTAGCTCTCTTTCTGTATCTGTCTGTCTTTCTCTCTCTCTCTAGCTCTCTTTCTGTATCTGTCTGTCTTTCTCTCTCTCTAGCTCTCTTTCTGTATCTGTCTGTCTTTCTCTCTCTCTAGCTCTCTTTCTGTACCTGTCTGTCTCTCTCTCTCTAGCTCTCTTTCTGTATCTGTCTGTCTTTCTCTCTCTAGCTCTCTTTCTGTACCTGTCTGTCTCTCTCTCTAGCTCTCTTTCTCTATGTCTCTCTTTCTCTCTCTAGCTCTCTTTCTGTATCTGTCTGTCTTTCTCTCTCTCTCTAGCTCTCTTTCTGTATCTGTCTGTCTTTCTCTCTCTCTCTAGCTCTCTTTCTGTATCTGTCTGTCTTTCTCTCTCTCTAGCTCTCTTTCTGTATCTGTCTCTCTTTCTCTCTCTCTCTAGCTCTCTTTCTGTATCTGTCTCTCTTTCTCTCTCTCTCTAGCTCTCTTTCTGTATCTGTCTGTCTTTCTCTCTCTCTAGCTCTCTTTCTGTATCTGTCTGTCTTTCTCTCTCTCTAGCTCTCTTTCTGTATCTGTCTGTCTTTCTCTCTGTCTAGCTCTCTTTCTGTATCTGTCTGTCTTTCTCTCTCTCTCTCTAGCTCTTTTTCTGTACCTGTCTGTCTCTCTCTCTAGCTCTCTTTCTATATGTCTCTCTTTCTCTCTCTAGCTCTCTTTCTGTATCTGTCTGTCTTTCTCTCTCTCTCTAGCTCTCTTTCTGTATCTGTCTGTCTTTCTCTCTCTCTCTAGCTCTCTTTCTGTATCTGTCTGTCTTTCTCTCTCTCTCTAGCTCTCTTTCTGTATCTGTCTGTCTTTCTCTCTCTCTCTAGCTCTCTTTCTGTATCTGTCTCTCTCTCTCTCTCTCTCTAGCTCTCTTTCTGTATCTCTCTTTCTCTCTCTCTCTAGCTCTCTTTCTGTATCTGTCTGTCTTTCTCTCTCTCTAGCTCTCTTTCTGTATCTCTCTCTTTCTCTCTCTCTAGCTCTCTTTCTGTATCTGTCTCTCTAGCTCTCTTTCTGTACCTGTCTGTCTTTCTCTCTCTCTCTCTAGTTCTCTTTCTGTATCTGTCTGTCTTTCTCCCTGTCTAGCTCTCTTTCTGTATCTGTCTGTCTCTCTCTAGCTCTCTTTATATATCTGTCTCTCTTTCTCTCTCTTTAGCTCTCTTTCTGTATCTGTCTCTTTCTCTCTCTCTCTAGCTCTCTTTCTGTATCTGTCTTTCTCTCTCTCTCTCTCTCTCTAGCTCTCTTTCTGTATCTGTCTGTCTTTCTCTCTAGCTCTCTTTCTGTACCTGTCTGTCTCTCTCTCTAGCTCTCTTTCTATATGTCTCTCTTTCTCTCTCTAGCTCTCTTTCTGTATGTCTGTCTTTCTCTCTCTCTCTAGCTCTCTTTCTATATGTCTCTCTTTCTCTCTCTAGCTCTCTTTCTGTATCTGTCTGTCTTTCTCTCTCTCTCTAGCTCTCTTTCTGTATCTGTCTCTCTTTCTCTCTCTCTCTAGCTCTCTTTCTGTATCTGTCTGTCTCTCTCTCTCTAGCTCTCTTTCTGTATCTCTCTTTCTCTCTCTCTCTCTAGCTCTCTTTCTGTATCTGTCTGTCTTTCTCTCTCTCTCTAGCTCTCTTTCTGTATCTGTCTCTCTTTCTCTCTCTCTCTCTAGCTCTCTTTCTGTATCTGTCTCTCTTTCTCTCTCTCTCTCTAGCTCTCTTTCTGTATCTGTCTCTCTTTCTCTCTCTCTCTCTCTAGCTCTCTTTCTGTATCTGTCTCTCTTTCTCTCTCTCTCTAGCTCTCTTTCTGTATCTGTCTCTCTTTCTCTCTCTCTCTAGCTCTCTTTCTGTATCTGTCTCTCTTTCTCTCTCTAGCTCTCTTTCTGTATCTGTCTCTTTCTCTCTCTCTCTAGCTCTCTTTCTGTATCTGTCTCTTTCTCTCTCTCTCTCTAGCTCTCTTTCTGTATCTGTCTCTCTTTCTCTCTCTCTCTCTAGCTCTCTTTCTGTATCTGTCTCTCTTTCTCTCTCTCTCTAGCTCTCTTTCTGTATCTGTCTCTCTTTCTCTCTCTCTCTAGCTCTCTTTCTGTATCTGTCTCTCTTTCTCTCTCTCTCTAGCTCTCTTTCTGTATCTGTCTCTCTTTCTCTCTCTCTCTAGCTCTCTTTCTGTATCTGTCTCTCTTTCTCTCTCTCTCTAGCTCTCTTTCTGTATCTGTCTCTCTTTCTCTCTAGCTCTCTTTCTGTATCTGTCTGTCTTTCTCTCTGTCTAGCTCTCTTTCTGTATCTGTCTGTCTTTCTCTCTGTCTAGCTCTCTTTCTGTATCTGTCTGTCTTTCTCTCTGTCTAGCTCTCTTTCTGTATCTGTCTCTCTTTCTCTCTGTCTAGCTCTCTTTCTGTATCTGTCTCTCTTTCTCTCTCTCTAGCTCTTTTTCTGTACCTGTCTGTCTCTCTCTCTAGCTCTCTTTCTATATGTCTCTCTTTCTCTCTCTAGCTCTCTTTCTGTATCTGTCTCTTTCTCTCTCTCTCTAGCTCTCTTTCTGTATCTGTCTGTCTTTCTCTCTCTCTCTAGCTCTCTTTCTGTATCTGTCTGTCTTTCTCTCTCTCTAGCTCTCTTTCTGTATCTGTCTCTCTTTCTCTAGCTCTCTTTCTGTATCTCTCTCTTTCTCTCTCTCTAGCTCTCTTTCTGTATCTCTCTCTTTCTCTCTCTCTAGCTCTCTTTCTGTATCTGTCTCTCTTTCTCTCTCTCTCTCTAGCTCTTTTTCTGTACCTGTCTGTCTCTCTTTCTATGTCTCTCTTTCTCTCTCTAGCTCTCTTTCTGTATCTGTCTCTCTTTCTCTCTCTCTAGCTCTCTTTCTGTATCTGTCTCTCTTTCTAGCTCTCTTTCTGTATCTGTCTGTCTTTCTCTCTCTCTAGCTCTCTTTCTGTATCTCTCTCTTTCTCTCTTTCTAGCTCTCTTTCTGTATCTGTCTCTCTAGCTCTCTTTCTGTACCTGTCTGTCTTTCTCTCTCTCTCTCTAGCTCTCTTTCTGTATCTGTCTGTCTCTCTCTAGCTCTCTTTATATATGTCTCTCTTTCTCTCTCTTTAGCTCTCTTTCTGTATCTCTCTCTTTCTCTCTCTCTAGCTCTCTTTCTGTATCTGTCTCTCTTTCTCTCTTTCTAGCTCTCTTTCTGTATCTGTCTCTCTAGCTCTCTTTCTGTACCTGTCTGTCTTTCTCCCTGTCTAGCTCTCTTTCTGTATCTGTCTGTCTCTCTCTAGCTCTCTTTATATATCTGTCTCTCTTTCTCTCTCTTTAGCTCTCTTTCTGTATCTGTCTCTTTCTCTCTCTCTCTAGCTCTCTTTCTGTATCTGTCTGTCTTTCTCTCTCTCTCTCTCTCTCTAGTTCTCTTTCTGTATCTGTCTCTTTCTCTCTCTCTCTAGCTCTCTTTCTGTATCTGTCTGTCTTTCTTTCTCTCTCTCTCTCTCTAGCTCTCTTTCTGTATCTGTCTCTTTCTCTCTCTCTCTAGCTCTCTTTCTGTACCTGTCTGTCTTTCTCTCTCTCTCTCTCTCTCTCTAGTTCTCTTTCTGTATCTGTCTCTCTTTCTCTCTCTTTAGCTGTCTTTCTGTATCTGTCTGCTGTCTGTCTCTCTTACACACCCCCACACCCCCCCACACGAGGACAGTGTTGAGTAGGTGGTATGTAATGAGGTTTTTGGGCTGCAGTGTGTCCAGGCTCATCTTCGTGAGGCATCTGGGAGGAGTTTTAGCCGTGGCCAACATCAGAGGAGGAGGGGAGTACGGAGAGACGTGGCACAAAGGTAACACACACACACTCTGTACACAAGAGGCCTCTGATATTCTGTTTATTTTTACATGGATAGTTAGAATGTGTGTGTGACTGAAACCAGATGCCTGAAATACACATTTTTAAACATGCAGCAATAATCCGTAGATCTTGGGAAAGGATTAATGGACAGATTGATTATTCCATGGAAGGACCTAGAGAGAGATGGATGGGTGGATTGGTGGAGGATTGAGAAATGGGTGGATCATGTGATCGATGGGTGGATAGATAGATAGATGGATAGACAGATAGTTGGATTTAAAAAACAAAAGAGCGATATTCCTTGTGCAAGCAAAAATTGTTGTATTGTGTAATTGGGATCTTTGTTTATTCCCTTGCCTTCTTTCTACCATTCTCTCTCTCTCTCTGTTTAGGAGGGATGTTGGAGAACAAGCAGAACTGTTTCACAGATTTTCAGTGTGCAGCAGAGTATCTGATAACGGAGGGATACACCTCTGCAAAAAAACTCACTATCAATGGAGGCTCCAATGGAGGCCTGCTAATGGGTATGATCTCCACACACACACACACACACACATAAATGACCACTAAGGTCAAGTTTGCAAAGACAAATTGCATTTCTATTATGTGTGTGTGTAGGGGCGTGTGTGAATCAGAGGCCAGACCTGTTCGGCTGTGCTGTAGCTCAGGTTGGTGTGATGGACATGCTCAAGTTCCATAAGTTCACCATCGGCCACGCCTGGACCACTGACTTCGGCTGTTCGGAGATTAAGGAGCAGTTTAACTGGCTCATCAAGTGAGTACACACACACACCTGTTAAATGTTGCCTGGGATATTACACATCAAATGCAATAGAAAACAGCATTTTTCACCCAACAGGAAGCTTTGACCATATAAGGAAATCCTCTCTCTCTCTCTCTCTCTCTCAGGTACTCTCCTCTGCACAACATCCGGATCCCTGAGGGCGACAACGCACAGTACCCAGCTGTGCTGTTGTTGACCGGTGACCATGACGACCGTGTGGTGCCTCTGCACTCTCTCAAGTACATTGCCACCCTGCAGCACACGGTTGGACGCTGGACCGGTCAATCAAACCCTCTCTTTATCTATGTGGACACCAAGTCGGGCCACGGGGCGGGAAAACCCACCAGTAAGGTGATCCAGGAAGTGGCAGATACCTACGCCTTCATCGCCCGCTGCCTTCACCTCCACTGGATCAATTAACACACATACACTCACACAATGGTGTACACACACACACACACACTCACACTCATTCAGCTGCTAAATCCCTGGCTTTCTCTCTCCTTCTATCCCTCTCTCCCAGGGCATTATTACTCCTCCTCACTCCTCTCTCCTTTTTCTTTCTTTCTTCCTTCCTCTCCCTGCTTCTTTTTCTTCCTCAGTCCTTTCTTCTTTTTTTTTTTTTATTCTTGTCTACTCTAGATAATTCAATTGTGTAACATTTCAATCCTTCACTAAAACACTTAATCATCCTTTCTTTCTCTCTCAATCTCTTTCTTTCTTTCTTTATTGATCACTCACTCACTCAGCATGTTAATGATTGATATTTTTCACTACTATTTTCTGAAACACTTCTGTACATACTCTTTATTTATTACCAGGTCAACACAAAACAGCAGTTCTTCAATTAACCGCATAGTATACAAGTGTGTGTGTGTGTGTGTGTGTGTGTGTGAGAGAGAGAGAGAGAGTGTGTGTGCGAGTGTATTAAGGTGTCATATATAATATAATATCCTCTCACTGGCTGCTTCTACCTCCAAACATATGCAGATTGTTTGTTTTTACCTTTTAAAGGGACAACATGTCTGTATACTATGAAATAAAACAAAACTGGTGTAATAAACAGGACGTGTTTGGGATAAACGTGTGTTCATTCTTTCATGGAAGCTTCAGAAAATCGCACAAGGCTCCTTACTGACCTCATGCCTTCAGTTCAGTCCAGTCCAGTCCAGTTCCATGTCTTTCCTGGAGATTCTGAACAGACATCCATCAGGAAATACACAATGGTATGGTTTTGTGTCCTAGCACAATGTCTGAGTAGAAATTCTATCTTGATTGGTTTGTTAGGAAGTGAACGGAAACCTTCACACAGAGTTGGTGTAGTTTCTCTCTCTGGCCACACGAGGGCAGCACAGCGCCTTCACTTTCACTGCGAGAAACAAAATACAATTACTGCGCTTTTACATACATCATAATAATAAATTACATAGATTCTTATTAACATTTTATTTTCTCATTTGAAAAATATTTCAGACAGCGCATTGTTAAACACTTCAAAATGAGACACTTTATCATAAAAACGTCACAATAAAGCGGTTTTCCAGATTAAACTGATTCTAAATAAAGTGTTAAAGCAAACAACTGAGTTGCTTATTAAATAAAATAATCATTTATTATATTTACATATTTACGATATTATTAATAATAAATGTATATTTATACTTATATATTTATTTATATTTTTCCTACATACCGATTACACAATTAATTATTTTTGTTAGTTTAGTTTAAATAAAAATATTTTTTAACAAATGTTGCTGTCTATATTCAAAGATAAAAGTAAATAATAAATAAATACAAAACACATAAATAAATAGCAATATTATATTGGAAGGAAATGTGAAAAACTAAATTAAAAATGCATTATATATATAATACTTGCATTCTTCTTTTATTGCAAAATAATTAATTCATAATAAATAATTATAAATTAATAAATAAATAGTAGTTAACTTACTGGAATATTTTTTTTTATAATAAATATATTTTATTATATTTGAAGTGTTGAAAATACCGAAGCGTACCGCTCCGTTTCAGCCGCTAGAGGGCGCTCCTACTCAGAGCCACAGCGGGGAAACAAACACACGATTTGTGTTTGAATGAAACGACGATAAAAACGCGAAATAATTTTTATCTCTTTCACTCAAAACGACGTCAAAATCAAACAGAACTTGGATATATTAGCTAATTTATTCCCATATAACTCCCGTTAGCTAGCTCGATTTTTTTTGTTGCCCTGAAAGTGTCACTACTCGATCGGTACCGGAAACACGGCTTTGTACTGCGCATGCGCATGTAGCCTGAGCTATTATTTATACGGGCACTTTATTTATTATAACACTACTGATGATGTACAATGTTATAACGTGTTCTTTGCAAGCAAATTCGCGCATGCGCGGAAAAAACAAAGGCCTGGACTGTCCGCACATGCGCAGTACAAATCGTGTACGGATCGCGTAGTGACAGACCGTGAAGGCGGCCATGTTTTTTTTTTTTATTTCTTCCATTTTAAACCAACGCAGCATTTGATATTTCCCCCCAAATTCTGTACTATGTCACAGTTTACACCACAATATTTTAATCTTATATATCTCCTCTCAGCACAACAGACTCTCCTGTCCAAACCTGTCCTGTGTGTTAAGGTTAAAAGAGCACCACAACTCTAATAAAACTTTCCGCCTCATCCCTGCCTCGCCTCTTGTCCTCTACATACACTGCTAATGATCTGTCAGCGATGTTTAAAGGCAAAGAGCCAAACTTCAGGTCCATCTGGGCTTCTTTCAGGCCTGAAAAGTCTCTGACTCAGTTTTATTTCATTCTTCATGCCTTTTAGAATGCTAACACAGGACTCTGAGGCTACAGTAGGCCCCTGAGACTGAAAGCTAGTCCTGTATTTAGCATTTTAACCTGATGTGCTGGTTCTGTCACGTCTTTAAATCCCTATTAAAGTGGCCACTGAGTGTTGAGAGTGTATCCTGTAGTGCCGTATTGCATTACCTGTCCCACACCAGCAGCTCTTCTAAGCCAGATTTTCAGCCCCTGCTATTCTCACACACTCCTCTTCTGTTTCACTCTCTGATTAAATATTAATAGTTGGAAAATTCCTTGATAACAGAAAAGCGGCGTCGCCTCTGACCCGGCCGGCTCGATTATGCGAGAAGGCCGATCGTAAACAGCAGAACGTCTCCCTAGCCCTATCGTCTCTGCGTGGGATCGCTTCTATTTTTAAATCCCATGAGGATTCGCACGTCAGGTGAGTCTCGAAAGTCTCTTGACATTTCAAGACCTTCATTAAGGGCTCTGGCATGAAACGAGCACAGGATGTGGAATCGATGCCACCAGAAATAGACCGACAGGCTGCTAGCTCCACAGAGATGTCCAATAAAAGCGTCTGTATGATCTCTCAGACATCTCTTCACACTTTATACGAATAACACGTCTCCCGGAAGTTCCTTCTCATGCTCACCAGATCCCCATGACGGAGGTGTGTGTTTGTAATCGTGATTATTTCACATAATATAGTAGATACAGTAGATATATATATATATATATATATATATATATCATTTTCTGATCAGATGAAATGAGACTTTCTCTCATTTTAATCAACAAACAGAAGCAAAAGAGCTGAGAAATCGTCAAAATTGTTCATTTATTTGTTTGTTTTTGCCTTTTGATGAATATGTACACTTCATAGTCGCTGCTTCTTCTCGAGTTTCTAAACTTGGAAGAAACATCGCTTACTGATACATGACAACCTGTGCTTTTTTGTGCAGTTCTAGTAGTCTAGAGGCTTTAAGCTGATTTCAATCACTCATGATCCTTGAAGAAACTATTAATCGATTTCTCTACATGTTTCCTTTGGGGTTCTCCAGGTTCCTTCTCGCCTGTAGGTGAACCAGTGATGCTAAATAAGCCTAACATGTGCGTCCTAACCAGTGTGTATTCTCACCTTGGGTCTAATGTTCCCAGTATAGACCCCAAATCTGCCATGACCCTGACCAGGATAATAATAATAATAATAATAATAATAATAATAGTGAATAAACATCATGTTGACGTTAATATAAATATAACTCACAGTGGTTTCTCTCTCCACTTCTTTTAGCTTGCGTCTATCATACAAGTAAATCTATCTACATTATACACACCGATCAGCCATAACATTATGACCACTGAGAGGTGAAGTGAATAAGACTGATGATCTCCTCATCATGGCACCTGTTAGTGGGTGGGATATATTAGGCAGCAAGTGAACATTTTGTCCTCAAAGTTGATGTTAGAAGCAGGAAAAATGGACAAGTGTAAGGATTTGAGCGAGTTTGACGAAGGGACAAATTGTGATGGGTAGACGACTGGATCAGAGTATCTCCAAAACTACAGCTCTTGTGGGGTGTTTCCGGTCTGCAGTGGTCAGTATCTATCAAAAGTGGTCCAAGGAAGGAACAGTGGTGAACCGGTGACAGGGTCATGGACGGTCAAAGCGAAAGCTGGCCCGTGTGATCTGATCCAACAGACGAGCTAATGTTGCTCAGATTGCTGAAGAAGATAATGATGGTTCTGATAGAAAGGGGTCAGAATACACAGTGCAGGACGGGTCAGGTCAGGAAAAGGGGGACCAAGGCGGTCATAATGTTACGCCTGATCTGTGTATATTGAAATAAAGATTAAACTATGCTTTTGTCCTTGCACGTTTATTAATAATGTACACTACACAGTTAAAGACACACTGTAGGTCTAGGTGAAATGTCTGCACTGTAGTAACCTTCCGGTTTGGTTTCCATGGTGACAAACCTCCCTCTAACGAGCTGCCATTAAATGTTAACCTGCTAATTAATCAAGTCCATGAGTAAACCTTACTATATATAATAAAAATAAATAAATAAATAAATAAATTCTCCAGAAGGAAGAGAATTTCCACGCTGTCTGAACAACAGGTAACTAAACTTAAACCGTCATTACACGCCGTGAACGGTCGCCATGGCTGCCGCGTTCACTCCACTTCCGCTTACGTCACAGCTGCGCCGCCGGCTCTCACGTTTCTACCAAAAAACAACTACCATCAAAACAGGAGCCGTCCACGGTAACTATAGCAACTTTATTTCATTTTTATTATTCATTTTTTATTTATTAAAAAATATATATATTATTATGTTTGTTTAATCGTATTTAGTGCAACATTTTGTGATAAAACAAAACAACTTTCAGCGCAAATGAATGACATTTCTGTCTAAACTAAAACCTCTCCCGACTATTAAAAACCAAATGTCTGACCACAGGCTAAAAAATGATTTATTTCGTAATATTTTTAAACCAAGAATTTTTCATTATCAAGCGAAGCGTAAATATCAGTCGATAAATAGACTAATAAATTTTTTAAAAAAGTATTTTTCATTTCAAGAATGAAACGAGTTCCTACGACGTTCAGAGAGATGAGAACAATGGCATAATATATCCTGAACAAACAAAAACAATCGTTTAAATAAAATAAAAATGATTTCGACATTGTGAAAAAAATATTTTAAATAATTCTCCGGATTAAATAATAATCTAATAATCTAAGAGAAAAATATATATTTTTTTAATTTAAACTAAAAATACAGAGAGTGTAGAAACCAACTCTTAACATTTTTTAAAGTCTTTCATTTCATCAAATATTGTTGTTTTGTTAAAAAAAAAACAGGCTACTACGTGGGCACGCGCGCAATTAGCGCCTTATTAAATAGAGGAAAAATGATTGAAATAAAGTGAAGATTCTTGCAGGAACGAGGCAGTGTGATTAAAGTACATGACTTCAGATCGTTTTAGAGTCATGATGAAGAAACCTCTGAGAGCGCTTTAAACTTTTGGAGAGAGAAAACATTTTTCTTTTTGCGGGAATATTTTGAAAAGTAAGAGTTAACTAAAAGACAAAAAAAAAACAAATGAAAAAGCGGCGGGGGGGGGCAGGCATAAAGAAGAGAAAGAGAGGGGAGGAAGCTGGGTGGGGGGAGAGGAAGCTGGGGGTGATCGTGGGATTCTTCAGCTCTGGGGTGGGGTGGGGTGGGCTGGAGGGTGAAATTAGCCTCGGGGTTGTTTGGGAGGTTCTTCACTCTGATGATCCCATCTCTTACAGCGCGTGCGTTCACAAATAATAATTGATTAATTAATTAATTGATGTAAAAAAAAAAACCGCATCATCTTTGAGTGAATATCCGACTCTGAGAGTCAAGTATTGATCTGAGACAACATCGGATTGAATTTAATAGCCGGCTTAGGGGGGTTTAAAGAAAACATGTTTTTACTACTTTATCCTGAAAACACACACACACACACACACCCCGAGCATCTCTTCATTCAGTGCTCCGTTTACACACACACACACACACTACAAACACTACATCATCATCCTGCTCACTACACACACACACACACTACAAACACTACATCATCATCCTGCTCACTACACACACACACACACACACACACACACATATATATATATAAGACCCTTACACACCTGATTGATCGCCCAGTCTCAGGTGTTAATACAACACTGGGAGATGTTTTCCCCTTTATTTTTATTTATTTATTTATTTATTTATTTATTTACTGCTTAGAGTAAACACAGTAGAATTAAATAAAATAACAGCAAATGATTTAGTGAAGAATTTACTGGACCAAAAAAATAAAAAAATAAAAATAAACACCCTCGATACACTGCAGGATGATTTACAGTAAAGAGTTGAATTAAATCAAAGTTGTACAACAATTCAGTGTTATAAATGACTGCAAGCTTCAACACACACACACACACACACACACAGAGAGAGAGAGAGAGAGTGAGAGAGAGAGAGAGAGTAGTAGATTTGGGTAAATTCAATACACTTGATAACATGCTCTGGTTGGACTTTTTAATAATAATCATTAATCAGAGAGAGAGAGAGAGCTAGAGAGAGAGAGAGAGAGAGAAAGGGATAAATGATAGAAATTGTGATTTATTTATTTTTTTCATTAATGAAATATATGTTTATTGTGCTTGCTCTGAGAATTATTTTTTTGTCTGAACTGTCATTATGGCGGATTATTATTAACATTATTGAAAACAAATTCTTTTTTATTATGAATTCTCCCCCACCTGTGGATCAACAGATGTAAGTATAAATCTATAAAAAAAAATAATAATCAGTTTAATACATTAATGTTGGTCTAAAGTGTTGTATCCGGTGCTGCAGTGTAGAGATGTGAACAGATCTGAACCGAATTACGAATGAAAACAAGACTTAAAAAATTCTTTTTTTCCCCTCGTTTAATGAGCGAGACTATTTCCTTAAACAGTTTTACTTTAAAAAAAATCCGACATAAATAATAAATGTGATTTCTGTCTATCAGAGATTACAGACTTCAAGCTCACGCGCGCATTTAAAAGACTCACGAGACGCTAATTCTTTTGTTAAAACTATGAAACACTATTAAAAAAAAAACCCAAAACAACAGATTCTTATTAAATGTCAACTCTCTCTCTCTCTCTGTCTCTCTCTCTCTCTCTGTCTCTCTCTCTGTCTCTCTGTCTCTCTCTCTCTCTCTCTCTCTCACACACACACACACACACAAACACACACACAAACACACACACACACGCGCGCTTCTGACTGAATTCACGAATCCTTTGCTGGAGGTGTCTAAAAATAGACGCACCACGTATGGTAACCATGGTAACGTATGCGCCCCCCCCCCCTCTGCGCGTAGGCGTCGTGACGTAACGCGGAAGTATAGGAAAGGAACATCAAGGCGCTGGTGTGTGTGTTTGCGTGTGTGTGTGTGTGTGCTTCCAAAGCTGCATGCGCTCTTTTCCAAAGACATAAAGATAAAAGCGTAAATTTATACAAACACATGTTTAACTGAAATAAAATTTAGTGTGTAGAATTTCATTTTAAACAAATGTTTAAAATGTGTGTGTGTGTGTGTAATGAATAAAAATCTTCTAAAGCTAGATATGAATTAAAAATTCGTAAAATCTGTAGCTGTTTTTGCAAAAAAATTAGAATATAACTGATAAATAATTTTCCTGATTATTATTATTATTATTATTATTATTAGCTAGATATTAAATAAAAATTCGGAAAAAACTGTAGCTGTTTTTGTAAAAATGAGAATAAACCTTAAAAATATTATTTTTCTGATGATGATTATCTAGACATGAAATAAAAATGTGCACTAAAAATCTGAAATAAAAAAATAGAACACAACTAATAAATTATTACTTTTCTTCTTCTTCTTCTTCTTCTTCTTCTTCTTCTTCTTATTATTATTATTATTATTATTATTATTATTACATAAACTGCATTTATTTATTTGTTTTTATTTCCACATTTACTTCTAATATAATGTTGGTATTAACATGTAATTGTTTTGTATTTATTTGTAAACAGGTATTTAATCAGCAGTAAGTCTATTAAAATGTTACAATTTTCTGTTTTATTTTTTTTTTAATTTTCTAAAATTATTTACAATTTTGTAATATTATGTCTTAAGAAAATACAATTTTTATTACATTATACTTTGTGTCTAAAACCTCTTTGATTGAAAAATGATTTATAACTTAAACACAGCAGACCTGCAAACATTTAGCCATTAATAAGATACAAGGTTTATGTTTAGAATAAAATCTGTAGGTTTAATACAAATGAATTAAAATACAGAGTTGAAGACAGAAATGAGGAAAATCCCATGAAAGAGTAATAAACTGAATAAAGTGTGTGTGTGAGAGCTCTGGGATTTAGATCTCACTCAGAGCTTTCACAAGAATTTTATTTCTTTTTTAAAAAATGTGTAAAATATTACTTGCTTTACTGACAAACAACTTTTTTTAGCAACATTTAATTTATGTTGGAAAAGCCATGCTTATAAATATCAGCTGTAATCAATTATAATACATTAATAAATGATTAATAAACTATTTTTCTATTGTTTAATTCTTGTGAAATCACCAAAGATGTAAAAATCAGGCTGGAAAAAATAAATAAAAAATATTTTCCAGGATTGCTCAGGCTTTCTTTCCTACATCAGAAATATAAGACAAATCATATAATCATAACAAATATCTAGAATTTATTAAACTATTTTTCACACTGGAGCCTGCATGTCTTTGGAGCTCCATTCAAACACTTATATAACAGAATAATAAAGCATTACAGTGTATTTATGCAGACAATAAAACAAAAATGATTTTAATCACTTGATTTTTTTTCGATAATTAAGTATAATAATAATAATAATAATAATAATAATAATAATAATAATAATAATAAATATACATATATCATATGAATAGAGATTAAAAAGAAAAAGAAAAATTATTTGTGTAACTCTGAGGATTTTTTTAAATTAAGTTTCATTAAATAAATTATATAAATAAATATATAATAATAAATTAAATGATAAATTATAAATAAATATAAATAATAAACAAAATTGCACAATTTTCAATTTTCTCAGTAATCCATCATGATCAGTTTTTTTTTTGTAAAGAGATCACAAATGTAGGAGATGTGATAAAAAATTATATATATATATATGTAAAATGAAGACTTAATTTTTGGTTTTGACACCAAAGCAGATGCTTTGGAAAAAAAAATAAATAAAAACAAAAGAACTTTAAATGATTTATTAGTCTTAATTAGTGTTCAAATATTAGAGTTAGAATTAATTGTTTCAAAATAAAAATCGAAAATTCTACAAAATGTAAACAATTATGACGATTCAGCTCCGAGTTTGTAAATGGAATAAAATGACAAAAGGTTCCTGCATTAGATCTGGGGGAAAAAAGTGTGCACCAAGATCATTTAGATATCAAGATATTATTAGAATTATTAGAATAAAAAAAGAAAGAAATTTGGTGTCGCAGAATTTTCCCCTCATCCACTTTGTTTTGTTCTGAAACGTCTAACACTGCCCCTGATCTTCCTTTACGAGTGTTCTGGCTCCATAAACACATCACATTGAATCCAGTCCTCATGCTACAGATCTCTGATACACTAACTGTCTGAATGTAACAGATGTTTAAAGAGAAAGCTCTATGTGAATGATCATCATCTGTTGTAGCTTGAAGTAAACAGATGGAGATGAATAAAAGCTGCAAGTGAAATTCGTGGTGTGAAAAAGTGAAGAGTCAAATGAAATGTTGAGAGAAGTCAGGAGGAAAGGTTTACCTCTTGGTTTTCAGAGAGGAAGATAATAATACGTGAAGTGGGGGAAGAGCTTTAGATCAAATTTGATCTCTTTACCTCAGAGATGTTTATTATGGCAGTGTCTCCTCAATACACACCGATCTGTGGGGTTTACACTGTTAATACAGACGATTTCAGGATTCTGATGAAGATGATTTGGAGATTTTGATAAGGATGATTTGAGGATTCTGATGAGGTTGATTTGAGGATTCTGATGAGGTTGATTTGAGGATTCTGATGAGGATGATTTGAGGATTCTGATGAGGATGATTTGGAGATTCTGATGAAGATGATTTAGAGATTCTGATGAAGATGATTTGAGGATTCTGATGAGGATGATTTGGAGATTCTGATGATGATTTAGAGATTCTGATGAAGATGATTTGAGGATTCTTATGAGGATTATTTGGAGATTCTGATGAAGATGATTTGAGGATTCTGATGAAGATGATTTGAGGATTCTGATGAGGATTATTTGAGGATTCTGATGAAGATGATTTGCGGATTCTGATGAAGATGATTTAGAGATTCTGATGAAGATGATTTGAGGATTCTGATGAGGATTATTTGAGGATTCTGATGAAGATGATTTGCGGATTCTGATGGAGATGATTTAGAGATTCTGATGAAGATGATTTGAGGATTCTGATGAGGATTATTTGAGGATTCTGATGAAGATGATTTGCGGATTCTGATGAAGATGATTTAGAGATTCTGTTGAAGATGATTTGAGGATTCTGATGAAGAATTCTGATCAAGTCAAGTCAAGAAGGTTTATTCTAATTTCACTCACGTATTGCTGACGCAGTACATAGTGAAATAAAACAGTTTCTCTAGGACCCTGGTGCTACATAAACAACACACTCCATATAACTACAGAGCAGAAACAACAACAGAAAGTTTGTCCTAGCTACATAAAGTGCAACGTGTGCAACCAGGTGCAAACAGAGCCAAGACAAAACAGGAAGTACAGAAAACAACACAAGACAGTACAGGACACATCTGGATGGTGAGGACCCTGATGGCTTGAGGAAACAAACTGTTACACAGTCTGGTTGTGAGGGCCTGAATGCTCCGGTACCTCTTTCCAGACGGTGGGAGGGTGAAGAGTGTGTGTGAGGGGTGTGTGGGGTGTATAAGAGTGTGTGTGAGGGGTGTGTGGGGTGTGTAAGAGTGTGTAAGAGTGTGGGTGAGGGGTGTGTGGGGTGTGTAAGAGTGTGTGTGAGGGGTGTGTGGGGTGTATAAGAGTGTGTGTGAGGGGTGTGTGGGGTGTGTAAGAGTGTGTGTGAGGGGTGTGTGGGGTGTGTAAGAGTGTGGGTGAGGGGTGTGTAAGAGTGTGTGTGAGGGGTGTGTGGGGTGTGTAAGAGTGTGTGTGAGGGGTGTGTGTGTGAGGGGTGTGTAAGAGTGTGTGTGAGGGGTGTAAGAGTGTGTGTGAGGGGTGTGTGTGTGAGGGGTGTGTAAGAGTGTGTGTGAGGGGTGTGTGGGGTGTGTAAGAGTGTGTGTGAGGGGTGTGTGTGTGAGGGGTGTGTAAGAGTGTGTCTGAGGGGTGTGTGCGGGGTGTAAGAGTGTGTGTGAGGGGTGTGTGTGTGAGGGGTGTGTAAGAGTGTGTGTGAGGGGTGTGTGGGGTGTGTAAGAGTGTGTGTGAGGGGTGTGTGGGGTGTGTAAGAGTGTGTCTGAGGGGTGTGTGGGGTGTGTAAGAGTGTGTGTGAGGGGTGTGTGGGATCATCCACAATGCTGCTGGCTTTGCGGATGTAGCGTGTGGTGTAAATTTCTGTGATAGAAGAAAGAGAGACTCTGATGATCTTCTCAGCTGTCCTCACTATCCCCTGAAGGGTCTTGTGATCCGAGACGGTGCAGTTCCCAAACCAGGCAGTGATGCAGCTGCTCAGGATGCTCTCGATGGTCCCTCTGCCTTCGCAGGAAGTAGAGGCGCTGCTGGGCTTTCTTGGTGATGGAGCTGGTGTTGAGTGACCAGGTGAAGTTCTCCGCCAGGTGAACACCAAGGAATTTGGTGCTCTTGACGATCTCCAGGATGGACCCATCGATGTTTAGTGGAGAATGGTCACTCTTTGCTCTCCTGAAGTCAACAACTATCTCTTTAGTCTTGTCTACATTCAGAGAGAGGTTGTTGGCTCTGTACCAGGCTGTTAGATGTTGCATCTCCTCTCTGTATGCTGACTCATCGTTCTTGCTGATGAGACCCACCACGGTCGTGTCATCGGCGAACTTGATGATGTGGTTGGAGACATGATGTGAGTCAGCAGAGTGAACAGCAGTGGACTGAGCACACAGCCCTGAGGAGCTCCAGTGCTCAATGTGGTGGTGCTGGAGATGCTGTTCCCGATCCGGACTGACTGAGGTCTCCCAGTCAGGAAATCCAGGATCCAGTTGCAGAGAGAGGTGTTCAGGCCCAGCAGGCTCAGCTTCTCCATCAGCTGCTGAGGGATGATTGTGTTGAATACTGAACTGAAGTCTATGAACAGCATAGACAGGTCAGATACATGAACACTGCTGTCTTTGGTGTCCATGCACTATGATATTCCGGCTAAAAAACACACAAATAGCACCATTTTGGATCTGGAGTGGCTGCTGCGTGCTACTGCCGTGCCGCCATCTTGGATCATCTAGATGGTTTAGGGATTATTTAGGGATTCTGATGAAGATGATTTAGTGATTCTGATGAAGATGATTTAGTGATTCTGATGAAGATGATCTGTGGGATTCTGATGAAGATGATTTAGTGATTCTGATGAAGATGATCTGTGGGATTCTGATGAAGATGATTTAGTGATTCTGATGAAGATGATCTGTGGGATTCTGATGAAGATGATTTAGTGATTCTGATGAAGATGATTTAGTGATTCTGATGAAGATGATCTGTGGGATTCTGATGAAGATGACTTAGTGATTCTGATGAGGATGATCTGTGGGATTCTGATGAAGATGATTTAGTGATTCTGATGAAGATGATCTGTGGGATTCTGATGAAGATGATTTAGTGATTCTGATGAAGATGATCTGTGGGATTCTGATGAAGATGATTTAGTGATTCTGATTAAGATGATTTAGTGATTCTGATGAAGATGATTTAGTGATTCTGATGAAGATGATTTAGTGATTCTGATGAAGATGATCTGTGGGATTCTGATGAAGATGATTTAGTGATTCTGATGAAGATGATCTGTGGGATTCTGATGAAGATGATTTAGTGATTCTGATTAAGATGATTTAGTGATTCTGATGAAGATGATTTAGTGATTCTGATGAAGATGATTTAGTGATTCTGATGAAGATGATCTGTGGGATTCTGATGAAGATGATCTGTGGGATTCTGATGAAGATGATCTGTGGGATTCTGATGAAGATGATTTAGTGATTCTGATGAAGATGATCTGTGGGATTCTGATGAAGATGATTTAGTGATTCTGATGAAGATGATCTGTGGGATTCTGATGAAGATGATCTGTGGGATTCTGATGAAGATGATCTGTGGGATTCTGATGAAGATGATTTAGTGATTCTGATGAAGATGATCTGTGGGATTCTGATGAAGATGATTTAGTGATTCTGATGAAGATGATCTGTGGGATTCTGATGAAGATGATCTGTGGGATTCTGATGAAGATGATTTAGTGATTCTGATGAAGATCATCTGTGGGATTCTGATGAAGATGATTTAGTGATTCTGATTAAGATGATCTGTGGGATTCTGATGAAGATGATTTAGTGATTCTGATGAAGATGATCTGTGGGATTCTGATGAAGATGATCTGTGGGATTCTGATGAAGATGATTTAGTGATTCTGATGAAGATGATCTGTGGGATTCTGATGAAGATGATTTAGTGATTCTGATTAAGATGATTTTGGGATTCTGATGAAGATGATTTGGGGATTCTGATGAAGATGATTTGGAGATTCTTTTAAAGATGATTTGAGAATTCTTTTAAAGATGGGAATTCTTATGAAGATTCTGATGAAGATTCTGATGAAGATGATTTTAGTTGTTCTTCAATTCTGTTGTTTTTCTCAGAGCTTCATCAGGCAGTTAACAATTCAACTGTTGTACAGTTTTGCAAAGGAAATGTCTTCAAAAGTTCTTCTTGAAGCTCTGTGTGGTGGAGAAAGTTCCACATGGTTCCTTTAAGCACCTTTTCCACAGACAGACAGGAAGAAAAAACAAACATCAAAACACTGTACACTCAGAGAGCTGACAGTAGCAGTGTGTATCATCAAGCAGACCTTTTATGCTTTTAGTGTGATAACACAGTAGTGTAACTTCATACTGTATTTTATTACTCTTTTATATTATTATTAGTTTTATCTTATTGGTGAAAAGGCACAAAACTAGCCCCTTACTGATCACATTTCATTGATTAAAAAACACTTTTAAATAAATAAATCTATTTCTCTGAGAGGGTGAGTGTGAATGGAAATAGGAATTTTATCTGAATTTTTATAGATATGTTTCTAAGTAAAAAGCTGAATGTAAATAGAGTTTATTTCTTCAAAAATGAATCCACAAACACTCTGAAATAAAAGAGTTCTCACTGGTGTATAATTCAAACAATTATTTTGTGTAGTAGAGTGTAGTATTTTGAGCTCAGCATTATGCATGATAAATATTCTAATTAGCTCAGAAGTCTTTCAGTGCATGATGGGAAGAACAGCCAGAAACCTGAAGTGACCTGAGTAACGATGACCACCACCCACCCCACCCCACCACGCACCAACCCCCCCAATCGCACACGCGCGCACCCGACATATACAGAGCTTTCACACGGTGGTCGGTTTGGGACACGCCCACTGTATCTGGGGGGCGGGGGGTAGTGAAATTCCTGAGTTTGTTACAGAGACACAGAGAGAGAGAGAGAGAGGGGAAGGGAAGAGCCTGGTGTAAGGTGGGGGTAGTTGTTGATTCACTCTTTTAAAGTGGTTTCAAACCCCATTGAGTCGAAGAAGAAGAAGAAGAAGAAGAAGAAGAAGAAGAAGAAGAAGAAGAAGAAGAAGAAGGAAACAGCTCGTGACCTGCAAAATATGTGCTGATATTTCATATTACATGGTGAAATAAAAACCATGTTTTTCATGAGCAAGCAAAAGAAAAATAAATAAATCCAAAAAATTTGCAGCTGTAGACCAGAAAAACAGGAAATGATTTAAAAGGATACTTTTCTGACAAAAACAGGGGTTAAGCAGTATCCCTGCTCAATGGAGTCATATCTTTTAGGAGATAAACAATTTGTACCTTTAATACGTGGCCCTGTTTCTTACCTGCAGTAAAGTGCCTTTCATTTTTTATTATTTATTTATTATTATTTTGCTTCAATATTACTATTAATCATGTACATCAATTCTTCTGATCACATTTACAGAGCAAAGAAGCATCTGCAAGGTAGAAAAGATGGATAGATAGATAGATAGATAGATAGATAGATAGATAGATAGATAGATAGATAGATAGATAGATAGATAGATAGATAGATAGATAGACAGACAGATAGATAGACAGACAGACAGACATATAGAGAGATAGATAGATAGACAGACAGAATTTACTTATTTTGTTTTATATTATATAGTTTATATTTTTATCTAGATAGATAGATAGATAGATAGATAGATAGATAGATAGATAGATAGATAGATAGATAGATAGATAGATAGATAATCTACCCTCTCACACTTTATTAATCCCAGAGGGAAATTTAAAAAATTGAGTATAATGAATAATTTTATTCTTTTATTTCCTTTTCAGTCTTCTTAGTAAAAAAATCTATTTACTATTTACTTCCTTCATCTTATCCCCCCCCCCTTGAAACTCTCCAATGATTTGTTTTTATTTATTTATTTATTTAAGATAATGAATATGCATTCTGTGGTCTAAATGATTTCCATGTGATTTTTAGTATTATTGCCATGCTGATAAAAGCTCGCTCTCTCTCTCTCTCTCTCTCTCTCTCTCTCTCTCTCTCCTGCTATAATTAGTCTACCAACAGATTTTAAGGTGTTAATGCTCTCTGTTTTATTTTTTGTTGTTTAACAGCTGGTAAAAAGCTGCATGCTGTCTCACTTTCTTCCCATTACAGGCTGATAACTGTTACAAGCCGACCAATTAGATCAGCCGCTGAAGAAAAAGCAGGCTCTGGAATAAAATAAACGCTCTGACATGTGATAAAGACACTTCTATGCAGAACAGAAATAGCATTAAACGTGTGAGTTTATAGCGTCATTTATAGATCGTTTATAACAGAGTTACTGCAGTGAAATTATGATCCAGAGTTTAATGATCACTGTAGGATACTAGATAACGTGTCTATTCGTGAAGTGCTGACTACAAAGGAATATTCGGGGATTTTTTTCTTTATATTAAAAATTAATAAATAAATAAATCATTTGCATAAAATTCGGAAGAAGTCCAAATCGCGTTCTACCGTAATGCACAGCACGTTATAAAGACGCACCGCAGGTACTAAACGATTTAGTACGGTAGTGTGTGTTTTTGGTGATTTGGACGGAGCCCAAGTCACGTGCGCCAGGGCAGGAGCCAATCAGGAGGCAGTCAGAAAGAAAGAGAGAGAGAGAGAGAGAGAGAGAGAGGGAGAGAGAGAAGGAGGAGGTCACAAGAGAGAGAGAGAGAGGGAGAGAGAGAGACACGAGCAAACATCAAAAGAGGCGAAGCACGCTGTACCATGCGAGCTCGCGCTCGAAAATCGCAATGTCGGATCCACGGTGACGCGCATCATCTTCTTCATCATCATCTTCATCACCACCACCACCACCACCACCACCGCCGCCGCCAGCATCACCACCACCACCACCACCACCCTCGATCACCCCGTTTTGCAAAGGGAACGTGTTTTTTTTCTCACCGGAGGAACTTCGCAGGAACACGGAGGGTCCGCGCGCGGGGAAACATGGCCGAAGGTTTACCCTGATTCTGTTTCTTCTCCTCCTCCTCCTCCTCTTCCTCCTACTAGTTCTTCTCGTGATTATGAACAACAAAAAAAACTATTACACACAATTGTTAAACACTTCACTTTCATTTCGCTGGCGCGGGAGCGAAGGCGGGCGTCGGTAGTTTTAGTCCAGCGCCGAACTTGCTTGCTCGGTGCACGAGCTCCGCGCGGGGTTTGTTTACGCCGTGGGATCGCACGCGCGATTGAGAACGGGTTTTCGCTCTAGTAATAAGATGCGTGAAGGTGATAAAGGAGGAGGGGTGTGTGTGTGTGTGGCTAATCTCCCGCACACCTGCCCCCTCCTCACGTGAATTACGGTATGCACGTGGATGTTTAAAAAAAAAAAGTTAGTTGTTGTGGTCAAGCAGTGAAATTGGGCAATCGCATCAGCGATCATGAGGAGTTTCAGTTTTTTTTTAAAGACTTAAACGTGTGGCTGACTTTCTGAGTGATGGCTCCTGGTTTGTGCACGCGCGCACCTTAACGTGATTAGATTAGATGTGATGTATTCACCTCACCTATTCACCTTGTTTAGGGTAAAAATGGGAATTTCCATTTTTCGCCCACACACGTCGCGAATCTGCTGCTCTGTGTGTGTGTGTGTGTGTGTGTGTTGTAATGAACCAAGCAAACAAGCCAAACTCCAGATTGCTGAATCTCCGCGCTTGATTACCGACACTACCTCACCGGGATTGTGTTTCCGTTTTTCACTGTGCAGGAGGGCCGGGCGGAGATACCGCCAAGTGCCCGGGGCAGGAGGAGCGGAGCCCGGGGCAGGTCCTGGCTGGATCCGGCTACTGCAAATGGTTCAATGTGCGCATGGGATTTGGATTTATATCGATGACCCAGAGCGAGGGGCGTCCAGTTGACCCTCCATTAGACGTCTTTGTCCACCAGGTGAGTCCACCAGAGCTATTATACTTACTCGTGTGTACAGCTGTTCTCTCAGTCGGGCTTCGGTTCACTGACCGTCCTGACCGCTGCTGGCCTGCGTGATGGCTTTCAGAGTGTTCTGAATATCAGAGCAGGTCTTGCTCGGTGTTACATCTCGTGTGTACAGCTAAAGGCATTTAGGACCTTCAGGGGGACCTTCAGGGCATTATGCAGGCTACAAAACATGGCTTTTAGTGACACCATCATGGCCTATCCCACCCCCGAACTACCCCCTCCCCCTCCCACCACCACCGCAAAATTCAGTGTATAATAGATTTTTAAGTGAATATTGTGATCTCTAATAGCGGCGTTTGTGATGATGGGTTCGTTTTCCTCACGAGCTCTACACGTCATAAGACGTCACTTTTCAGTTCTGCACATATTAATTAGTCTTACAGGAGGCCTAATTGTCTTCGCCGTGTGAGGAAACGCTGCAGTTTGGAGAACCTAGCTGTCGAAAGATGTTCACTCGACCCAATGTACACTAAACACACGAATGATGGAGCTAACCAAAATGTCGGACCTCACAGCCTCACCAGCTCTTGGTTGTGTGTTTGTTCTTCTTCTTTCGCTCTTGGTTGCTAGCTTTCATGCTTCTTCATTTGTGTGTGTGTGTGTGTGTGTGTGTCCAGCGTTGAGCCAGATGTCGTCATGTGCTACAGTGTTTACATCCCGATGCTAGTAGCTTAAAGCTGTGGAGGTCGTTCTCACTCGGTTTCGATTTAATCGGTTTGCTAAAGGGCATCAGTCCGGATTTAATCCCGGTTTAGACCACCAATGCGGATTTTAAAACGGCGCGAGGCTGCTACGTCATAATGAGTCGGTTATATTTTGAAATTGAGACCGTTAAAGTGCGCGTGAGCAGCAGGCCGCTGAGGCGTTTACCTGACTGATCAAAACCGTGTGGCTTTCTTTTGCCTCAGAAAGCTGAAAATTTCACGTTTATTACACATTTATTAAGTATTTCAGGAGCCGGGATCTTATATTCGAGCCCCAGTGATTAGTTGAAGTCGTTATCTGCACGTTATTAACGTGTTCCTGAAGCTAGTCTGCTCGTATAGCTTTCCCATGCAGCTATAGGTATCACTGTTAAAGCACGAGCCAGACATTATATCTATACAGTCTGTGTGTGTGTGTGTGTGTGCGCTAATAAATACGCTACACTGGTCTTCATGATATATATATATATATATATATATATATATATATATATATATATATATATATATATATATATATATATATATATAAATAAGTTACAGTTGTCTTATAACACTTTTATAAAGTGTTGGGTCACATTTTGAACCTGTTTTGTGTGTTGTTTAATCAGAAAATAATCTTTTCCATTTTATATTAAAATGATTCATTTTGGTCTGGTTATGGTGTTAATCACTAAAGAGGCTGGTGTTTATTAATTTTTAGCTCATTTCTAGGCTAATAAATGATTAAATTGCTTTATATTCACTTTAGTTTCCAGCGTTTTAAGGCTTTAAAACCAAGACAACATTTCTGTGATGGAGTGGAGTCTGTTTAGCAACATGCTAACTTTTGTAATTGATTTGTTTGTCTTCCGTTTTGATTGGAGTTTCTGTCAGAAATGAAGGAAGAACTAAAGCTAAATTTTTTGTTACTTTATACATATATATATATATATATATATATATATATATACAAAATTTATTTTGTGTCTTTATCCTTCACAGCACTTTTGTAAAATCTTGGCTCCCCCTAATAAGGCATGTTTGTGTGCTTAGTAAAGATGTACATATTTATCTTCGTTGATATGTAATGAACCTTGTCATAAAAATTTGGTATTATTAAGTCGGGAAATTTGGAGGTTAGGTAGAAATTGAAATTGAAATAATTGACCGTAATATTGTTTTTTAAAGGTTATAACAGACTATAATATGTTACTGAAACGGTGTAAAAATATTTCTGTTTACAGCTACAATTTTTGTTTGTGTGATAGCAGTGTAAAGTGAAGATATTTCTAAAACCAGCATTATTTATAAAACGAAATGATATTCAGACTTTTATTGTTCATTCCTTACACACATCAGTCACGGGAAAAAGTGTCGTTTACCTCAGTATCAAGGTTCGCAGGTGAATTAGCTCATTTTAGATGGACACACTGTGATGTTCGGGCGCTAATACAATATGGAATAAAAAGATAAATATCCGAATAAATAAAACAGGCATGAATAACGTGTGTGTATGAGCTAGACATTTCCATACATCTAATTTGTTTTTAATTTAGCTAATTCCGTTTCGCATTAGCACATAGACACGATATGTACAGATAAAATAGACGTGTGTGACCGCTGTGATTGGACACAGTCATTTGGAAGACATGAATTTGTTTAAGTTTTGTAAATTGATACGGTGGGAAAAAAGGTTTAATTGAGATATTAAAGCTTTAGACAGCATCGTGAGCGCAGATATAATGGAAATGTGATTAACGCTAGTTTATATCCTCAGGGCTTCATTTTAGCTCAATGGCCTGACTTTTAAGGTTTTTCATTTTGCGTTCTTTCAGTGTGACTGTTATTATCAATAGTGTTGTTATTGTTATTATTATTATGACCATAGTTCCCATGATGCACTGCTGAGAGGGAAATGAACACAGATTGCTGTTATGAATCGATTCCTACAGTGAGTGTGTGATATACAGTGTGTGAGGAATGTTCTCATGAGGTTCAAACACAAATTAAGTTCTACCAGTGCAGCTTTAGCTACGCTACAGTGCGCTTCTCACGAAAAGAATGGACGGATGTTAATGTAGAAATGATTCGGTAATCGCCAGCCGTGTTGATTATGGGACAGATTCATTTAAAAGGACGTGCGAAACTATCCACCAGCGTGGGAAGACGTTCTACACGTTTCTTTAGTCCTTGTCTGCTGTCACAACGCCGCGACGTTTTCGTTGTGTATATTACGATTAGCATGAGGACCTTTCCTTTCTGTTCGGATCATGATTCTTGACGATATTTCTAGAAAATACGTCTACAATATGTATCCTGATCTAGACAGGGCCTAAGCTTTAGTCTTGCTTTAAAAAAAAAAAATGTATTTAATGATAAAAAAAAGCTGGATTTTTTTATTTACAAAATTTACTATTCAAAAACTTTATGATATTAGGAATTATTATTTAAAAAAAACGAATAAAAATATAAAAAAAAGATATTCTGGTGTAATTCATCACTATATCGTTATGACGTCACAATTTTTCCTCATTCGAAGAGTCCAATCCCGAATGGCCTTTCTGTCCGATCTAAGCGGGTGAATTGCTGTCCTCTTAATAACGGCTGAAATAATAAAGAATTGTACAGAATAAAGAATTATAACACTGACACGTAACACACGTAGCTTGGGATCAGATCACACGTCTGTTTTAATAGAAGAACAGTTCAATTTCCTGCACTGGCTGAGAAATGGGCGGGGCTTTCGTTACAATAGGGTTTCTGATCATTTTAAGAGTGTGATTTTGACGTGACGATTTTGTCCCGCTTTATTCCTCTCCACGTCGAACGCGGCGCAAACGTCCGTGTCCCGCCCTCCAGAGCAGACAACAAAACATGGCCTTTCACCCATTACTACTTCCTGTTTCTTTGCCCGCCTCTTGTTTGATTGACACACAGGAAACGCTGCTGCTGCATCAATGGAGCATCCTGTAGTACTGCTTTACCCACCGACATGAAGATTATGATAAAGTGTGTGTGTGTGTGTGTGTGCTTTTGCATACGAAATACAGGAGAGAGAAGAAGAAAAACATTTTGCACACACACACATGCATGTGTGTTGAGGGTTTAAAGTGTGTGTGTGTGTGTGTTGGGGGTTGGGAGTTCTCACTCTCCACAGGCATTCTTTAAAAGAGGAATTTCTTTAAAGACAAAAAAAGGGAGGGGAGTTGTCCCCTCCCCCTCAAAATCACATATACATGCGCACACACACACTCATACATACACACACACACACGGACGTGTGTGTTTGTTCATGTGTCTGTGTGTGGGCATGTGCTTGCCGTAGTACATCTGCAGTGACTTTTTTCAACTTTTGTTGTAGAAATGTTGCTCTGTGTGTTTGAAAGGGTTAATGTGTGTGTATGTGTGTGTGTGAAAGGGTTAATGTGTGTGTATGTGTGTGTGTGTGAAAGGGTTAATGTGTGTGTGTGAGAGAGAGAGAAAGGGTTAATGTCTAAATTTTAATCTCTCTCTGTGTTAAAGGGTTAATGTGTGTGTGTGTGTGTGTATGTAAGAGAGACATAAAGTGAGAGAGGGTTAATGTGTGTGTGTGTGTAAGAGAGACAGAAAGTGAGAGAGGGTTAATGTTTGTGTGTGTGTGATAGAGAGAGAAAGAGATTGAGAGAGAAAGAGAAAGGGTTAGTGTGTGTTTGTGTGTGTTCTAAATTTTATTCTTTTTTCTGTGTTAAAGGGTTAATGTGTGTGTGTGTGTGTGTGTGAGAGAGAGAGAGAGAGAGAGAGAGAAAGGGTTAATGTGTGTGTGTGTTCTAAATTTTGAACTCTGTGTGTGCGTATGTGTGAGAGAGAGGGGGAAAGTGAAAGGGTTAATGTGTGTGTGTGTGTGAGAGAGAGAGAGAGAGAGAAAGGGTTAATGTGTGTGTGTGTGTGAGAGAGAGAGAGAGAGAGAGAGAGGGAAAGTGAAAGGGTTAATGTGTGTGTGTGAGAGAGAGAGAGAGAGAGAGAAAGAGAGAGAGAGAGAAAGGGTTAATGTGTGTGTGTGTGTGTGAGAGAGAGAGAGAGAGAGAGAGAGAGAAAGGGTTAATGTGTGTGTGTGTGAGAGAGAGAGAGAGAGAGAGAGAAAGGGTTAATGTGTGTGTGTGTGTGTGTGAGAGAGAGAGAGAGAGAGAGAGAAAGGGTTAATGTGTGTGTGTGAGAGAGAAAGAGAGAGAGAGAGGGAAAGTGAAAGGGTTAATATGTGTGTGTGTGAGAGAGAGAGAGAGAGAGAGAGAGAGAGAGAGAGAAAGGGTTAATGTGTGTGTGTGTGTGTGTGAGAGAGAGAGAAAGGGTTAATGTGTGTGTGTGTGTGTGTGAGAGAGAGAGAGAGGGAAAGTGAAAGGGTTAATGTGTGTGTGTGTGTGTGTGTGAGAGAGAGAGAGAGAGAGAGAGAGAGAAAGGGTCAATGTGTGTGTGTTCTAAATTTTAAACTGTGTGTACGTGTGAGAGAGAGAGAGGGAAAGTGAAAGGGTTAATGTGTGTGTGTGTGTGTGTGTGTATAAAGGTTAAATCGGGCCCCTGGCCAGATTAACCTCTCGTCCGTTTCACCATTTGGCACGTAGACACACCCCTAAATCCTGAGGATACTCTCTCTCTGTCTCTGTCTCTCTCTGTCACTCTGTCTCTCTCTCTCTCTCTCTCTCTCTCTCTCTCTCTCTCTCTCTCTCTTTTTGGAACTAAGGACTGATGACATCAGGGACTTTGGTGTGCCGTCATGTTGTTGCCATGACAACGAACCAAGCAGTTCAGATCCGTTCACTCAGTTGAAGCGTGTCAGTATTTCAGTGTTTCAGTATTTCAGTGTTTCAGTGTTTCAGTCTTTCAGTGTTTCAGTCTTTCAGTGTTTCAGTGTTTCAGTATTTCAGTGTTTCAGTATTTCAGTGTTTCAGTATTTCAGTGTTTCAGTATTTCAGTTTTTCAGTGTTTTAGTATTTCAGTGTTTTAGTATTTCAGTTTTTCAGTGTTTCAGTGTTTCAGTATTTCAGTATTTCAGAGTTTTAGTATTTCAGTGTTTCAGTATTTCAGTATTTCAGTGTTTCAGTATTTCAGAGTTTTAGTATTTTAATATTTCAGTGTTTCAGTGTTTTAGTATTTCAGAGTTTTAGTATTTCAGTTTTTCAGTGTTTCAGTGTTTCAGTATTTCAGTGTTTCAGTATTTCAGAGTTTCAGTATTTCAGTTTTTCAGTGTTTCAGTTTTTCAGTGTTTTAGTATTTCAGTTTCAGTATTTCAGTTTTTCAGTGTTTCAGTTTTTCAGTGTTTTAGTATTTCAGAGTTTCAGTATTTCAGTTTTTCAGTGTTTCAGTTTTTCAGTGTTTCAGTTTTTCAGTATTTCAGAATTTCAGTGTTTCAGTATTTCAGTTTTTCAGTGTTTCAGTTTTTCAGTGTTTTAGTATTTCAGAGTTTCAGTTTTTCAGTGTGTCAGTTTTTCAGTGTTTCAGTATTTCAGTGTTTCAGTTTTTCAGTGTTTTAGTATTTCAGTTTTTCAGTGTTTCAGTATTTCAGTGTTTCAGTTTTTCAGTGTTTCAGTTTTTCAGTGTTTTAGTATTTCAGTGTTTCAGTGTTTTAGTATTTCAGTGTTTCAGTTTTTCAGTGTTTCAGTTTTTCAGTGTTTCAGTTTTTCAGTGTTTCAGTTTTTCAGTATTTCAGTATTTCAGTGTTTCAGTATTTCAGTGTTTCAGTGTTTCAGTTTTTCAGTGTTTCAGTGTTTTAATATTTCAGTGTTTCAGTGTTTCAGTATTTCAGTGTTTCAGTTTTTCAGTGTTTTAGTATTTCAGTGTTTCAGTATTTCAGTGTTTTAGTATTTCAGTGTTTCAGTTTTTCAGTGTTTTAGTATTTCAGTGTTTCAATTTTTCAGTGTTTTAGTATTTCAGTGTTTCAGTGTTTCAGTATTTCAGTGTTTTAGTATTTCAGTGTTTCAGTGTTTCAATGTTTCAGTTTTTCAGTGTTTTAGTATTTCAGTGTTTCAGTGTTTCAGTATTTCAGTGTTTCAGTTTTTCAGTGTTTCAGTGTTTTAGTATTTCAGTGTTTCAGTATTTCAGTGTTTCAGTGTTTCAGTTTTTCAGTGTTTTAGTATTTCAGTTTTTCAGTCTTTCAGTATTTCAGTGTTTCAGTATTTCAGTGTTTCAGTTTTTCAGTGTTTCAGTGTTTCAGTGTTTTAGTATTTCAGTGTTTCAGTTTTTCAGTGTTTCAGTATTTCGGTGTTTTAGTATTTCAGTGTTTCAGTGTTTCAGTATTTCAGTGTTTTAGTATTTCAGTGTTTCAGTTTTTCAGTGTTTCAGTATTTCAGTGTTTCAGTGTTTCAGTATTTCAGTATTTCAGTGTTTCAGTGTTTCAGTTTTTCAGTGTTTCAGTGTTTCAGTGTTTTAGTATTTCAGTTTTTCAGTCTTTCAGTTTTTCAGTGTTTTAGTATTTCAGTGTTTCAGTATTTCAGTGTTTTAGTATTTCAGTATTTCAGTGTTTCAGTGTTTCAGTTTTTCAGTGTTTCAGTGTTTCAGTTTTTCAGTGTTTCAGTATCAGAGCACCATGTCAACGTCACTGGAATAAAGAGCTAGAAAAGAATGAAAGCAGGTGTGTGTGTGTGTGTGTGTGTCACTTGGTGTGTAACTCACCATGGTGTGTGTGTGTTGTGTGTGAACGCTGAGGGATTGGTTTTGAAATGAAAAGGTGTGAACTCCACTTCCTGTCTCCTTCCTTTCATTTCCTTTCCCTCTGTCTCCCTCTGTTCATTAACACCACTAATCACTTATTATTATTATTATTATTGTCATTTGTGAAGTCTATCTGTCTATCTATCTATCTATCTATCTATCTATCTATCTATCTATCTATCTATCTATCTATCTATCTATCTATCTATCTGTCTGTCTGTCTGTCTGTCTGTCTATTTATCTGTCTGTCTGTCTGTCTATCTATCTATCTATCTATCTATCTATCTATCTGTCTGTCTGTCTGTCTGTCTGTCTGTCTGTCTGTCTATCTATCTATCTATCTATCTATTTTACAAAAAACTCTTCTTCTCCTCTCTCTCTCTCTCTCTCTCTCTCTCTCTCTCTCTTTCCGTCTCGTCCAGGTTCCTCTCGTTTCCTCCGCTTAACTTCAAAACCAGAGGGTGAAAAGGGGGAGGAAAAAAAACACTGCTCAGGTCACATGGCCAAGTCCCGCCTTCCTTAAAAAAATTCCTGATGCCCATATAAGGAAATAAAGGCAGAATGATTAAACAGACGTCGGGATGAATGGAGTGAGGAGATTCATCAAAAGTAGAAAATAAAAATAAGACTAAAAATGAATTTTTCTGTAGTTTTTAATCTGGACTCAGAGCTGAATATGAATTAGAGATGTAATTAGAGTTTAGGTCACGCATATTCATTTTATAAAGATTATTTTTCCCTTTTTATTTACACGTGTTTTTACGATTTTTATTTATTATTTGGACGATGCTCACGGAAACAGAACAGAAAAAAAATCGTCTGGATTATAAACGTTTCTGTAAAAAATGTAATTAAATCTACCAGAACAAATCATTAAATATTTTAAAATATTTATTTAAATATACAATATTTATTTAGATAATAAAATGATATACTAAAAATAAAACAAAAGAAAACAAATAATTATATGTAAATCATGGATTAATTTAATTTATTAAATTGCAACAGAAGTTATATTTTATTATTTCGAACTGTAATTCTTTCCGTTGGTCAGTTTTCAATTCTTTATTCTTCTACAAATTAATTCATCATTTATTAATCAGTTATTCAGTTATTCATCAGTTATTAAAAATTATTTTACATTATTCAGCTGAATTTGGATTGAAATTCTTATTTTCTTCTTGTTATGTGAAACCGTTTCCTTTCTAAGTCACTGTACATTTCGTCCCGGAAATCAATCAATCAATCAATCAATCAATCTATCTATCTATCTATCTATCTATCTATCTATCTATCTATCTATCTATCTATCTATCTATCTATCTATCTATCTATCTATCTATCTATCTATCTATCTATCTATCTATCTATCTATCTATCTCAATAATACAGCAGTGTGTAACATGTAAAACCGTGAATTCACCTGCATGATATTTCACACAATTAGGGATTAGAACAATAAACTAGTTCTAAACAGAACAATAAACTAGTTCCATATAAAGTAATCAACTAGTTCTAAACAGAAGAATAAACTAGTTCTAAACAGAAGAATATACTAGTTCTAATCAGAACAATAAACTAGTTCTAAACAGAACAATAAACTAGTTCTAAACAGAACAATAAACTAGTTCTATATAAAGTAATCAACTAGTTCTAAACAGAAGAATAAACTAGTTCTAAACAGAAGAATAAACTGGTTCTAAACAGAAGAATATACTAGTTCTAATCAGAACAATAAACTAGTTCAAAGCAGAACAATAAACTACTTCTAAACAGAACAATAAACTAGTTCTAATCAGAAGAATAAACTAGTTATATAAAAAGAAATAAACCAGTTCTAAACAGAACAATAAACTAGTTCTAAACAGAACAATAAACTAGTTCTAATCAGAAGAATAAACTAGTTCTATATAAAGTAATAAACTAGTTCTAAACAGAACAATAAACTAGTTCTATATAAAGTAATAAACTAGTTCTATATAAAGTAATAAACTAGTTCTAAACAGAACAATAAACTAGTTCTAATCAGAAGTATAAACTAGTTCTAAACAGAACAATAAACTAGTTCTAAACAGAACAATAAACTAGTTCTAAACAGAAGTATAAACTAGTTCTAAGCAGAACAATAAACTAGTTCTAAACAGAAGTATAAACTAGTTCTAAGCAGAACAATAAACTAGTTCTAAACAGAACAATAAACTAGTTCTAAACAGAACAATAAACTAGTTCTAAACAGTAGTAAACTAGTTCTAAACAGAACAATAAACTAGTTCTAATCAGAACAATAAACTAGTTCAAAGCAGAACAATAAACTATTTCTAAACAGAACAATAAACTAGTTCTAAACAGAACAATATACTAGTTCTAAGCAGAACAATAAACTAGTTCTAAACAGAACAATATACTAGTTCTAAACAGAAGAATAAACTAGTTCTAAACAGAACAACAAACTAGTTCTAAACAGAAGAATAAACTAGTTCTAAACAGAACAATAAACTAGTTCTAAGCAGAACAATATACTAGTTCTAAGCAGAACAATAAACTAGTTCTAAACAGAACAATATACTAGTTCTAAACAGAACAATAAACTAGTTCTAAACAGAACAACAAACTAGTTCTAAACAGAAGAATAAACTAGTTCTAAACAGAACAATAAACTAGTTCTAAGCAGAACAATAAACTAGTTCTAAGCAGAACAATAAACTAGTTCTAAATAGAACAATAAACTAGTTCTAAACAGAACAATATACTAGTTCTAAACAGAAGAATAAACTAGTTCTGAGCAGAACAATAAATTAGTTCTAAACAGAACAATAAACAAGTTCTAAACAGAAGAATAAACTAGTTCTAAACAGAACAATAAACTAGTTCTAAACAGAAGAATAAATTAGTTCTAAACAGAACAATAAACTAGTTCTAAACAGAACAATAAACTAGTTCTAAACAGAACAATAAACTAGTTCTAAACAGAACAATAAATTAGTTCTAAACAGAACAATAAACTAGTTCTAAACAGAACAATAAACTAGTTCTAAACAGAACAATAAACTAGTTCTAAACAGAAGAATAAATTAGTTCTAAACAGAACAATAAACTAGTTCTAAACAGAACAATATACTAGTTCTAAACAGAACAATAAACTAGTTCTAAACAGAACAATAAACTAGTTCTAAACAGAACAATAAATTAGTTCTAAACAGAACAATAAACTAGTTCTAAACAGAACAATAAACTAGTTTTAGTTCCCTAGCACCTTTTTTTGTATTTTTTTTATTTTTTGTAAATCTAGAATATTTTATTTATTTTTTATTCATATATTATTATGAAAAATTATTATTATATTTTAATAATATAAAATAAAATAAATAAATAAAACTAATATATATACTAATATATATATATTATTATTATATATTATTATTATTATATATTATTATTAAAAAATAAAACATACAAAGACATGTGAAATTGATCTGTAAACTTTTTAAAAAAAAAAAGTTTTAAAATTAAAATAAATAAATAAACATTAATAAAAATAAAATTAGTTTATTTTAAATTTTTTTGTTGTTGTTTGTTTTAACAGACTCTGGTAAAAATTCACGAGTGCAGAGTCACATGACCTGTGACACAATCATAATCATTTATATAATTAATTATTCTAGAAATCTTAGTAATATTTATATTTAAAAATTTATATATATTACATCCGTTTGAAAATACTGATGTCTCAGTAGAAATGTGTGGAAATGAAGGAAGATTGGGTTTAACTGCGGATTCTGAACTTCAGATCCTGTGTCTGTGTTTGTAAATAATACAGAAAAAAATGAATAATTTTAATGGGAATGAAGTTAATAAGGATTTTTTATTTGTATTTAAAAAAATGCACATTTTCTGAAGGTAACCAAATTGAAACTTTAAAGGTTTTATTTAAGACATATTTGTTTTAAGAAAAAGAAAAGTTGAACAAACAGAAAGAAGTTAAAAAAATCTTTTTACTTGTTTTAATGTAATAAAATCATTAATCATGAAATAATTCTCTAAAAAAAGAGAAATTTATTGCTTTCTCACGTAGAATTAATTCACATGAATTCAATCAAAGATTTTACTTTTTTATTTCTTTTTGGAAATAGTTCCTAAAATGAATACGTTTTGTACTTTTGAATACATTTTTATATATAGAATATATATATTTCTTTTCATTTATATTTTATATCTGATTTATGTTTTTGAATGTTTTTGTATATATAGAATATTTCATTAGTCTTTCATTTGTATTTTATATCTCATTCATTTTTTTAAAGCATTTGTATATATAGATTATTTCATTTTTTTAAATTTATATTTATATATATTTATCTTACTTTCTGGCAAAAGAATTTCCTTTGAGATTAAAGTACTTTTGAATACATTTGTGTATATAGAATATTTTATTTATTTTTCATTTATATTTTTTTTTAGCTCATTTATATTTTTCAAAACATTTGTGTATATAAAACATTTTATTTATTTATTTATTTATTTTGTATCTCATTTATATCTTTGAAAACATCATATATAGATTATTTCATCTTTTTATTGATATTTATTTATTTACATCTATCTATCTATCTATCTATCTATCTATCTATCTATCTATCTATCTATCTACCTCTCTCTCTCTCTCTCTCTCTCTATATATATATATGTATATATATATAATTTTATATTTATTTATATTTTTATTTATTTTTCTGACAGACTTTCTGGCAAAAGAATTTCCTTTGGGATGAATGTACTTTTAAATACATTTGTGCATATGGAATATTTGATTTATTTTTCATTTATATTATTTCTTTATTTATTTTTTATTATGTTTTTTATTTACCTCATTTATTTTTGAAAACATTTGTATATATGGATTTTTTCATTTATTTTTCATTCATATTTATCTTTATTCATATAATTTATTTATTTTATATTTGTTAATATTTATATTTTTATTTATTTATCTATAGAATTTCCTTCAGGATTAATAAAGTTCTATCTTATTTGAAAATCCTGATGAAACTAGCATGTGCAGCAAAACAAATAGCAAAACTGCTGTTTTGAAGAAGAGAGTTCAGTGTTTCTACATGATGTAAGCTAGTGCTTTATAAACGTGTGTATCAGTAAGCAGGCGTTTGTTATTAGCTGTAAAATGTGTAGAAAAGCAGAACAAATCTGGTGAGATCAGGTTCTTCACCTGTGAGCGATTAGCAAACAAACCTTTCACCTAACTAGCTCGCTAACTAACTCTTACTCTTCCAGTGCTTTTCTCTGTGCTGATTTCCTGACAGAACGCAGGAAACGCTAGTAAATATAACATACTCGATTTTGTAGCTGTGGAAATAATGCGCTGGAGGGAACAGTTCAGAGATGTGTATAGAGATTTCCTCGCTAAAGTCCAGCGTTAGCACCAGCTAATATCACGTTAGCTGCTGATATTGTCCTGCAAATACTAATCAAAAGGTCATTATTTTTATAATCGGGTTCAATTTCTGCATTCAGACACTAAACACAACCCAAAACTAGGTTATTCTGCTACATTAGCTAGCTGTGTGTGTGTGTGTGTGAGAGAGAGAGAGAGAGAGAGAGAGAGAGAGAGTTTCTGAAGTTTGACTGGGATCATAAAGACAACTGAGGAAATAACACTTTTGCTTTAATGCTTTGGGCCATGAATTGCAAGCTAACACACACACACACAGTTCATATCCGGCCGCTACTGACGGTGTGTTGTGATTGATAAAGAGTGTGCTGGAAGATCAAATGGTGTGTGTGTGTGTGTGTGAGCGAGCTAATTTGGACCCCCAGACTCGGTGTAGTATGTGTGTGTGTGTGTGTGTGTGAGCGAGCTAATTTGGACCCCCAGACTCGGTGTAGTATGTGTGTGTGTGTGTGTGTGTGTGTGAGCGAGCTAATTTGGACCCCCAGACTCGGTGTAGTATGTGTGTGTGTGTGTGTGTGAGCGAGCTAATTTGGACCCCCAGACTCGGTGTAGTATGTGTGTGTGTGTGTGTTTGAGAGTAAGAAAGCACTCCAGAAGAGAGGATAAGGGGGGTGGGGAAAGGGGTCAAAGGTCAGTGGGAAGGATGTAATCTTTTGGAGCAGGGTTCCAGTGTCGGGGTTGGACTTGTCGTCTTTTTTTTTTTTCCATTCGCTTCTTCTTCAGACGGACTAAATAAGAGAGAGAGAGAGAGACTGAGAGAGAGAGAGAGAGAGAGAGAGAGAGAGAGTATTTGTGTTGTTAGTGTGTAATAATAGTGTAATAATGCAGTGTATATATCACACACACACACACACACACATACACACACACACACACACACACACAGACAGAGCTGTTGTTATAGAGAACTCATCAGTCTGTCTCTCTCACTGACTCAGCTCTGTTTCTCTCTCAGCTCTGTTTCTCTCACTGTCCTAGCTCTGTGTCTATCTCTGTTCCAGCTCTGTGTCTATCTCTGTTCCAGCTCTGTGTCTCTCTCTGTCTCAGCTCTGTCTCTCTCTGTCCCAGCTCTGTGTCTCTCTCTGTGCCAGCTCTGTCTCTCTCTGTCTCAGCTCTGTGTCTCTCTCTGTCTCAGCTCTGTCTCTCTCTGTCTCAGCTCTGTTTCTCTCTCTGTTCCAGCTCTGTGTCTCAGCTCTGTGTCTCTCTCTGTTCCAGCTCTATGTCTCTCTCTGTCCCAGCTCTGTCTCTCTGCCTCAGCTCTGTCTCTCTCTGCCTCAGCTCTGTGTCTCTCTCTGTCCCAGCTCTGTGTCTCTCTCTGTCCCAGCTCTGTCTCTCTCTGCCTCAGCTCTGTCTCTCTCTGCCTCAGCTCTGTCTCTCTCTGCCTCAGCTCTGTCTCACTGCCTGAGCTGTGTATAAGCCAGTTGAGCAGAATAATCCATTTGAGGAGTGTTAGCTTGATGGAGGTGACGTGAGCGTATCGTGGCATTCTCCTCCTCACACGTCTCTATTCAGCTCACTTCAATGAGACCTGAGAGAAATAGATTTGTGAATAAAGATACCCCGAGAGGAGGACAGAGTTAACGCTGACTTTTACTCAATCCAGTGTTACTGCCCTCTGTGTGAAGAACATTTCACAGTAATGTAGATATTTACAGGACCAGGGGGAGACCGGGACAGGGGAATTCTGGGAAATTCTGGAAAAATCCGCTCACGGGTCATAATGCAGCATCGTAGCTTCAGTTCATTCTGTGTTTATGTGTGTGTGTGTGTGTGTGTGCATATGTATGTGTGTGTGTATATATGTGTGTGTGCACATGTGTATGTGTATATGTATATGTGTGTGTGTGTGCACATGTGTATATGTATGTGTATATGTGTGTGTGCACATGTGTATATGTATATGTATGTGTATATGTGTGTGTGCACATGTGTATGTGTATATGTATGTGTATATGTGTGGGTGTGTGTATGTGTGTGTGCACATGTGTATGTGTATATGTATGTGTATATGTGTGGGTGTGTGTATGTGTGTGTGCACATGTGTATGTGCACATACACATACATGTATGTGTATATGTGTGTGTGTATATATGTGTGTGCACATGTGTATGTGTATATGTATGTGTATATGTGTGTGTGTATATATATGTGTGTGTGCACATGTGTATGTGTATATGTGTGTGTGTGCACATGTGTATATGTATATGTATGTGTATATGTGTGTGTGTATATGTGTGTGTGCACATGTGTATGTGTATATGTATATGTGTGTGTGTGTGTGCACATGTGTATATGTATGTGTATATGTGTGTGTGCACATGTGTATGTGTATATGTATATGTATGTGTATATGTGTGTGTGCACATGTGTATGTGTATATGTATGTGTATATGTGTGGGTGTGTGTATGTGTGTACATGTGTATGTGTATATGTATGTGTATATGTGTGTGTGCACATGTGTATGTGTATATGTGTGTGTGCACATGTGTATATGTATATGTATGTGTATATGTGTGTGTGTGTATATGTGTGTGTGCACATGTGTATGTGTATATGTATGTGTATATGTGTGTGTGTATATATGTGTGTGTGCACATGTGTATATGTATATGTATGTGTATATGTGTGTGTGTATATGTGTGTGTGCACATGTGTATGTGTATATGTATGTGTATATGTGTGTATGTGTATATGTGTGGGTGTGCACGTGTATGTGTATATGTATATGTATGTGTATATGTGTGTGTGTATATGTGTGTGTGTATATGTAGGTGTATATGTGTGTGTGTATATGTGTGTATGTGTATATGTGTGTGTGTGTGCACATGTGTATATGTATATGTATGTGTATATGTGTGTGTGTGTATATGTGTGTGTGCACATGTGTATATGTATGTGTATATGTGTGTGTGTGTGTATGTGTGTGTGTGCACATGTGTATATGTATATGTATGTGTATATGTGTGTGTGTGTGTATGTGTGTGTGTGCACATGTGTATATGTATATGTATGTGTATATGTGTGTGTGTGTATATGTGTGTGTGCACATGTGTATATGTATGTGTATATGTGTGGGTGTGTGTATGTGTGTGTGCACATGTGTATGTGTATATGTATGTGTATATGTGTGTGTGTATATGTGTGTGTGTATATGTAGGTGTATATGTGTGTGTGTATATGTGTGTATGTGTATATGTGTGGGTGTGCACATGTGTATATGTATATGTATGTGTATATGTGTGTGTGTGTATGTGTGTGTGTGCACATGTGTATGTGTATATGTATGTGTATATGTATGTGTATATGTGTGGGTGTGTGTATGTGTGTGTGCACATGTGTATGTGTATATGTATGTGTATATGTGTGTGTGTGTATATGTGTGTGTGTGTATATGTGTGGGTGTGCACAGGTGTATATGTATATGTATGTGTATATGTGTGTGTGTGTATATGTGTGTGTGTGTATATGTGTGGGTGTGCACAGGTGTATATGTATATGTATGTGTATATGTGTGTGTGTATATGTGTGTGTGTGCACAGGTGTATATGTATATGTATGTGTATATGTGTGTGTGTGTATATGTGTGTGTGCACATGTGTATGTGTATATGTATGTGTATATGTATGTGTATATGTGTGGGTGTGTGTATGTGTGTGTGCACATGTGTATGTGTATATGTGTGTGTGTGCACATGTGTATGTGTATATGTATGTGTATATGTGTGGGTGTGTGTATGTGTGTGTGCACATGTGTATGTGTATATGTATGTGTTTATGTGTGTATGTGTATATGTGAGGGTGTGCACATGTGTATATGTATGTGTATATGTGTGTGTGTATATGTAGGTGTATATGTGTGTGTGTATATGTGTGTATGTGTATATGTGTGGGTGTGCACAGGTGTATATGTATATGTATGTGTATATGTGTGTGTGTGTATGTGTGTGTGTGCACATGTGTATATGTATATGTATGTGTATATGTGTGGGTGTGTGTATGTGTGTGTGCACATGTGTATATGTATATGTTTGTGTATATGTGTGTATGTGTATATGTGAGGGTGTGCACATGTGTATATGTATATGTATGTGTATATGTGTGTGTGTATATGTGTGTGTGTATATGTATGTGTATATGTGTGTGTGCACGTGTATATGTATATGTATGTGTATATGTGTGTGTGTGTATGTGTGTGTGTGCACATGTGTATATGTATGTGTATATGTGTGTGTGTGTATATGTGTGTGTGTGTATATGTGTGGGTGTGCACATGTGTATATGTATATGTTTGTGTATATGTGTGTGTGTGTGTATGTGTGTGTGTGCACATGTGTATATGTATATGTATGTGTATATGTGTGTGTGTGTGTATATGTGTGGGTGTGCACATGTGTATATGTATATGTTTGTGTATATGTGTGTATGTGTATATGTGTGTGTGTGTATATGTGTGTGTGTGCACATGTGTATATGTATATGTATGTGTATATGTGTGGGTGTGCACATGTGTATATGTATATGTTTGTGTATATGTGTGTATGTGTATATGTGTGTGTATATGTGTGTGTGCACATGCGTGTGTGTGCACATGTGTATATGTATATGTATGTGTATATGTGTGTGTGTGCACATGTGTATGTGTATATGTATGTGTATATGTGTGTGTGTATATATGTGTGTGTGTATATGTGTGTGTGTGCACATGTCTATGTTTATATGTATATGTATGTGTATATGTGTGTGTGTATATGTGTGTGTGTATATGTATATGTATATGTATGTGTATATGTGTGTATGTGTATATGTGTATATGTGTGTGTGCACATGTGTATATGTATATGTATGTGTATATGTGTGTGTGCACATGTGTATATGTGTGTGTGTGTATATGTGTGTGTGCACATGTGTATATGTATATGTATGTGTATATGTGTGTATGTGTATATGTGTGGGTGTGCACATGTGTATATGTATATGTTTGTGTATATGTGTATATGTGTGTGTGTGCACATGTGTATGTGTATATGTATGTGTATATGTGTGTGTGTATATGTGTGTGTGTGCACATGTCTATGTGTATATGTATATGTATGTGTATATGTGTGTGTGTATATGTGTGTGTGTATATGTATATGTATATGTATATGTATGTATGTGTATATGTGTGTGTGCACATGTGTATATGTATGTGTATATGTGTGTGTGCACATGTGTATATGTGTGTGTGTATATGTATATGTATATGTATGTGTATATGTGTGTATGTGTATGTGTGTATATGTGTGTGTGCACATGTGTATATGTATATGTATGTGTATATGTGTGTGTGCACATGTGTATATGTAAATGTATGTGTATATGTGTGTGTGTATATATGTGTGTGTGTATGTGTGTGTGTGTGTATGTGTTTTATCAATTAAATGAAAGGATGATGTATTTGATCAGCAGCTCTGACACACACCACAGATTTACTGTATTTTCACACCTTATCGTTTCTATAGTAACAAGTAACACATGCAGACACACAACAATTAAAAATAAAAACAAACAAAACAAAACAATAGTCATTGACATGGTGATGTTTATTTAAAGAAAGAGTCTCTAGTGTCAGAGAGATACATTTACACAGGAGTTTACTCTTCCTGTTTCCTGTGTGCACAAAGTCAATAAATTTCTGTATTAAAGATTAGAAAGTAACTGAGAGTGTGTGTGTGTGTGTTTCACAGAGTAAACTGGTGATGGAAGGCTTCCGGAGCCTGAGGGAAGGCGAGCAGGTGGAGTTCACCTTTAAAAGGTCCAGTAAAGGGCTGGAGTCGCTCAGGGTAACGGGGCCCGGGGGCGGACCCTGCTCCGGCAGCGAGCGACGCCCCAAAGGCAAGGCTCCGCCCCCCAAACGCAAACCAAAGGGAGACCGGTGAGTCTGCAGAGCATTGTGGGATATGTAGTTACTAACACTTCTGGGATGTTTTCTAACCACAGACTCGAAGTTATACATTTATGATGTTTATAAAGTAATAATATAAAGTTAATAAATATCTTATTATCTTATATATTATTTAAGAATGTTTTATTGCAGCTAAATTATGGCAAATTAACTATTTTAAATTTATTATTTTTATTATTATTATTATTATTATTATTATTATTATTATTATTATTATTATTATTATACTGCAATAAATATCCACTGTTATTTTATTATTTTTAAATATTTTATTATTTTATTTTACATTAGATTATCTATATATATTAGAATTTTTTATTTTCATTTTATTTTCAATTGTGTTGATGTCACTGACTGAGTCAATGGTGTGATACTGGTTGCTATGGTGATGGTGAAACAACTAATAGTGGAATATGGATTTCTCCGACTGAAACTACACGTGTGTGTGTGTGTGTGTGTGTGTTCAGTGGTCTATTCAGGTTGTGTTGACCTTTGGAAAAAACACAAGTTGTTTACCTTCGTAAAAAGTGTGATATTGTAACATCTAAAAAAATGTATAAACTTTGTTAATGAGTGTGTAGAATCATGCAGTGTGTGTGTGTGTGAGTAAAAGCCGGTTCAGTAGCGCTGCAGGAGATGTGAGGTGATTCAGTCTGATGTGATGAGGCTGTGAATCAGAAGCCTGCCACTTGGTACGGCATCTGTTACTGCGTGTGTGTGTGTGTGCGTGTGTGTGTGTGTGTGATGTGCTGTCCGACTGAACTCATCCAGAAATAGACACGCAGTGGGAGTTGATGCTTCATCGTGTTTTCTCTCACTCTGCCACTATTGTATGGTGTGTTCAGGATCTCGTGTACAATGATAATAATAATAATAATAATAATAGTAACAGCTAGTGTATATAGTTGTAATAGACGGTTAATAAAGCCTTTATGAACATTAGGACTGTTAGATTAACAGACTGGTGTGTGTTCAGTCTCTGAGTGAAATCTGTCCTTTACTTTTTATGCAGATTTTTTTGTATTTAATTTAATTTAATTTAATTTAATTTAATTTAATTTAATTTAATTTAATTTAATTTAATTTAATTTAATTTTATTTTATTTTATTTTATTTTTTTATTTTTTTTAGTTTAAATCTCTCCTCTTAGACTGAAATATGACCTGAGATTTAGACCCCCCTGCTTTCTGACTGTGGTCACACTACCGGCCACTAATCAGCGCGATGTGACCGCTGTGCTGTGTTACACTGTTAATCCTGCACCGCCCCCTACTGGACACGCATGCGCACTGCAACACACTAACAGCACGCCGCTGAT